>NC_141462.1:96972500-97188538 GCF_015680905.1 Coptis chinensis
GACATCGTTTTTTTTCTTTGGCACAACAACTTAAGTCGCTTTTTAGTGATTGCAGAAAAAAAAATGGACTACAACCTAATGACAAATTGGTTCTAACGAAGTTTGTATTCGTGAGGATAGGATTTGAGTTCAGAAAGGACTTGTGTCACAAAATTTGTTGTAGACGCTTTGTCTTAATTATTTGTAAAATTTTGTATCATTATAAATAAAATTTCCACTTAAAAACAACAACAAAAACCAACATTTTCTTTTATTCAAGAGAATAATAAACAAAAAAAACATTTTCTTTTATTTGAGAGTATATACTATAAATAAAAAAATATCAATAACGACAACAACATTTTTTTATTTTATTTTAAAAATATAAAATAAAAAAAAAAAAAAAAAAAAAAAAAAAAAAATCATCATTTTTTTTTTCGGGATTATCCACTACAAAAAAAAAAAAAAAAAAAAAAAAAAAAAAAAAAAAAAAAAATAAAAAAAAACAAAAAAACAAAGCTAATCAACTTATTCTCGCTTCAAATACAAATAAGCACTACTACTCTAGAAGAAGCTCTTAACAACTTCCACTATTGAAGTTTGCATACCATCAATTCAAAAATATACTTGTTGGTCTAACTACCTTCCAAACATTTTTCCATATGTTCTACATCATTACAAAGCCACGATCTTCATCTAGGAAATCTGGGTAAAAAAAACCCCATCTTGAAAAAATTTAACTTTTCACGCACATACCACGTAAAGAGTGTTCATCATAAAAAGTCATGTCTCATTTTATGTGCTTTCTTTTTTATTGTGTGATAACTCGGAGGAGGCTTGTAGAGTTAACCAAAGATTGTTTCATTCCGCTCAGTTTCGAACATCGTTGTTTTTTTTGGCACAACAACTGTTAAGTAAGCCGCTTTTAGTGATTGCAGAAAAATTATGGACTACAACCTAATGACAAATTGGTTCTAACGAAGTTTGTATTCGTGAGGGATAGATTTTGGAGTTCAGAAAGGACTTGTGTCACAAATTTTGTTGTACGCTTTGTCTTAATTATTTGTAAAATTTGTTATCATTATAAATAAAATTTCCACTTAAAACAACAACAAAACCAACATTTTCTTTTTATTCAAGAGAATATACAAAAAAAAATTTTCTTTTTATTTGGAGAGTATATACTATAAATAAAAAAAAAATATCAATAACGAAACAACATTTTCTTTTTTTATTCAGAGTATATATAAAAAAAAAAAAAAAAAAAAAAAAAAAAATCAAATTTTTTTTTTTTTCGTGGATTATCCACTAAAAAAAAAAAAAAAAAAAAAAAAAAAAAAAAAAAAACCCTATAAAAATAAAACAAATAAAAAAAAACAAAAAAAAAGCTAACCAACTTATTCTCGCTTCAAATACAAATAGGCACTACTACTCTAGAAGCTCTTAAACAATTTCCACTATTGAAAGTTTGCCCATCATCAATTCAGAATATACGTTGTGGTCTAACTACCTTCAAACATTTTTCCATATGTTCTACATCATTACAAAGCCACGATCTTCATCTAGGAAATCAAGTTAAAAACCCCATCTTGAAAAAATTAACTTTTCACGCATTACATACCACGAAGAGTGTTCATACAAAAAGTCATGTCTCATTTTATGTTTTCTTTTCTTATTGTGTGATAACTTGAGGAGGCTTGTAGAGTTAACCAAAGATTGTTTCATTCCGCTTAGCTTCGACATCGTTGTTTTTTTTGGCACAAATAACTGCTAAGCCGCTTTTAGTGATTGCAGAAAAAATTATGGACTACAACCTAATGACAAATTGGTTCTAACGAAGTTTGTATTCGTGGAGGATAGGATTTGGAGTTCAGAAAGGACTTGTGTCACAGCTTGTTGTACGCTTGTCTTAATTATTTGTAAAATTTGTTATCATTATAAATAAAATTTCCACTTAAAAACAACAACAAAACCAACATTTTCTTTTATTCGAAGAGAATATACAAAAAAAACATTTTCTTTTATTTGGAGAGTATATACTATAAATAAAAAAAAAATCAATAACGAAAACAACATTTTCTTTTTTTTTTATTCAGAGTATATACTACAAAAAAAAAAAAAAAAAAAAAAAAAAAAAAAAAAAAAAAAAATTTTTTTTTTTTTCGGATTATCCATTAAAAAAAAAAAAAAAAAAAAAAAAAAAAAAAAAAAAAAAAAAAAAAAAAACAAAAAAAAAGCTAACTAACAACTTATTCTCGCTTTATTCAAATACAAATACAAAAGCACTACTCTAGAAGCTCTTAAACAATTTCCACTATTGAAGTTTATGCCATCAATTCAAAATATACGTGTTGGTCTAACTACCTTCAAAACATTTTTCCATATGTTCTACATCATTACAAAGCCACGATCTTCATCTAGGAAATCTGGGTTAAAAACCCCATCTTGAAAAAAAATAACTTTTCACGCACATACCACGTGAAGAGTGTTCATACAAAAAGTCATGTCTCATTTTATGTGCTTTCTTTCTTATTGGTGATAACTTGAGGAGGCTTGTAGAGTTAACCAAAGATTGTTTCATTCCGCTCGCTTCACAATCGTTGTTTTTTGGCACAACAACTGTTAAGCCGCTTTTAGTGATTGCAGAAAAAATTATGGACTACAACCTAATGACAATTTGGTTCTAACGAAGTTTGTATTCGGGAGGATAGATTTTGAGTTCGAAAAGGACTTGTGTCACAAATTTTTGTCGCTTTTTGTCTATATTTATAAAAATTTGTTATCATTATAAATAAAATTTCCACTTAAAAAAACAACAACAAAACCAACATTTTCTTTTTATTCAAGAGAATATACAAAAAAAAAATTTTTTTTTATTTGGAAAATATTTGGAGAGTATATACTATAAATAAAAAAAAATATCAATAACGACTACAACAACAACATTTTCTTTTATTCGTAGAGTATATACTACAAAAAAAAAAAAAAAAAAAAAAAAAAAAACATCATCATTTTTTTTTTCGTGGATTATCCACTACAAAACCAAAAAAAAAAAAAAAAAAAAAAAAAAAAAAAACAAATAAAAAACTAACAAAAACAAAGCTAAACCAACTTATTCTCGCTTCAAATACAAATAAGGCACTACTACTCTAGAAGCTCTTAACAGCTTCCACTATTGAAGTTTGCGCCATCAATTCAGAATATACGTGTTGGTCTAACTACCTTCTGAAACATTTTTCCATATGTTCTACATCATTACAAAGCCACGATCTTCATCTAGGAAATCTGAAGTTAAAAACCCCATCTTGAAAAAATTAACTTTTCACGCACATACCACGTAAGAGTGTTCATACAAAAAGTCATGTCTCATTTTATGTGCTTTCTTTCTTATTTATTGTGATAACTTGAGGAGGCTTGTAGAGTTAACCAAAGATTGTTTCATTCCGCTCGTTTCAACACCGTTTTTTCTTGGCACAACAACTGTTAAGCCGCTTTTAGTGATTGCAGAAAATTATGGACTACAACCTAATGACAAATTGGTTCTAAACGAAGTTTGTATTCGAGGATAGGATTTGAGTTCAGAAAAGGACTTGTGTCACAAATTTTGTTGCACGCTTTGTCTTAATTATTTGTAAAATTTGTTATCATTATAAATAAAATTTCCACTTAAAAACAACAACAAAACCAACATTTTCTTTTATTCGAAGAGAATATACAAAAAAAAAATTTTTTTTATTTGGAGAGTATATACTATAAATAAAAAAAAAAAATCAATAACGACAACAACATTTTCTTTTATTCAGAGAGTATATAAAACAAAAAAAAAAAAAAAAAAAAAAAAAAAAAAAAATTTTTTTTTTTTTTTCGTATTATCTAAACAAAAAAAAAAAAAAAAAAAAAAAAAAAAAAAAAAAAAAAAAAAAAAAAAAAAAAAAAAATAAAAACTAACAAAAACAAAGCTAACTCAACTTATTCTCGCTTCAAATACAAATAAGGCACTACTACTAGAAGCTCTTAACAAATTCCACTATTGAAGTTTGCCATCAATTCAAATATATGTTGGTCTAACTACCTTCTCAAAACATTTTTCCATATGTTCTACATCATTACAAAGCCACGATCTTCATCTAGGAAATCTGGGTTAAAAACCCCATCTTGAAAAAATTAACTTTTCACGCACATACCACGTAGAGTGTTCATACAAAAGTCATGTCTCATTTTATGTGCTTTCTTTTTTATTGTGGTGATAACTTGAGGAGGCTTGTAGAGTTAACCAAAGATTGTTTCATTCCGCTCAGGCCGACATTAATTGTTTTTTTGGCACAACAACTGCTAAGTCGCTTTTAGTGATTGCAAAAAATTATGGACTACAACCTAATGACAAATTGGTTCTAACGAAGTTTGTATTCGTGAGGAGGATAGATTTGCAGTTCAGAAAAGGACTTGTGTCACAAAATTTTGTTGCACGCTTGTCTTAATTATTTGTAAAATTTGTTATCATTATAAATAAAATTTCCACTTAAAAAACAACAACAAAAACCAACATTTTCTTTTTATTCAAGAGAATATACAAAAAATTTTTTTTTTATTTGGAGAGTATATACTATAAAAAAAAAAAATATCAATAACGACAAAAAAAAAAAACAACATTTTCTTTTATTCAGAGTATATACTACAAAAAAAAAAAAAAAAAAAAAAAAAAAAAATCATTTTTTTTTTTTTTGGATTATCCACTACAAAACCAAAAAAAAAAAAAAAAAAAAAACTAAAAAAAAAAAAAATAAAAAAAAAAAAAAAAAGCTAACTCAACTTATTCTCGCTTCAAATACAATAAGCACTACTCTAGAAGCTCTTAACAAAATTCCACTATTGAAGTTTGCGCCATCAATTCAGAATATACGTGTTGGTCTAACTACCTTCTGAAACATTTTTCCATATGTTCTACATCATTACAAAGCCACGATCTTCATCTAGGAAATCTGAAGTTAAAAACCCCATCTTGAAAAAATTAACTTTTCACGCACATACCACGTAAGAAGAGTGTTCATACAAAAAGTCATGTCTCATTTTATGTGCTTTCTTTCTTATTGTGTGATAACTTGAGGAGGCTTGTAGAGTTAACCAAAGATTGTTTCATTCCGCTCAGGCTTCGACAATCGTTGTTTTTTTTTGGCACAACAACTGTTAAGTCGCTTTTAGTGATTGCAGAAAAATTATGGACTACAACCTAATGACAAATTGGTTCTAACGAAGTTTGTATTCAGAGGATAGGATTTGAGTTCGTAAAAGGACTTGTGTCACAAATTTTTGTTGCACGCTTGTCTTAATTATTTGTAAAATTTGTTATCATTATAAATAAAATTTCCACTTAAAAAACAACAACAAAACCAACATTTTCTTTTATTCAAGAGAATATACAAAAAAAAAATTTTTTTTATTTGGAGAGTATATACTATAAATAAAAAAAAAAAATCAATAACGACAACAACATTTTTTTTATTCAGAGAGTATATACTACAAAAAAAAAAAAAAAAAAAAAAAAAAAAAAAAAAAAAAAATCATCATTTTTTTTTCGTTTTATCCACTACAAAAAAAAAAAAAAAAAAAAAAAAAAAAATAAAACAAATAAAAAACTAACAAAAACAAAGCTAACTCAACTTATTCTCGCTTCAAATACAAATACACTACACTACTCTAGAAGCTCTTAACAAAACTTCCTTCCACTATTGAAGTTCATGCCATCAATTCAATATAATACGGTTGGTCTAACTACCTTCCTCAAACATTTTTCCATATGTTCTACATCATTACAAAGCCACGATCTTCATCTAGGAAATCTGGGTTAAAAACCCCATCTTGAAAAATTAACTTTTCACGCACATACCACGAAGAGTGTTCATACAAAAAAGTCATGTCTCATTTTATGTGCTTTTTTCTTATTGTGTGATAACTTGAGGAGGCTTGTAGAGTTAACCAAAGATTGTTTCATTCCGCTTCGCCGATTATCGTTGTTTTTTTTGGCACAACAACTGTTAAGCCGCTTTTAGTGATTGCAGAAAAAAATTATGGACTACAACCTAATGACAAATTGGTTCTAACGAAGTTTGTATTCGTGAGGATAGGATTTGAGTTCAGAAAGGACTTGTGTCACAAAAAATTGTGACGCTTTGTCTTAATTATTTGTAAAATTTGTTATCATTATAAATAAAATTTCCACTTAAAAACAACAACAAAACCAACATTTTCTTTTTTTTCAAGAGAATATACAAAAAAAACATTTTCTTTTATTTGGAGAGTATATACTATAAATAAAAAAAAAATCAAATAACAACAACAACATTTTTTTTTTATTTTTATTCAGAGTATATACAAAAAAACAAAAAAAAAAAAAAAAAAAAAAAAAAAATTTTTTTTTTTTTTTTTATCCATTATCCAAAAAAAAAAAAAAAAAAAAAAAAAAAAATAAAAAAAAAAAAATAAAAAAACTAACAAAAAACAAAGCTAACTCAACTTATTCTCGCTTCAAATACAAATGGCACTACTCTAGAAGCTCCAAACAACTTCCACTATTGAAGTTTGCCATCAATTCAAAATATAATGCGTCGGTCTAACTACCTTCAAACATTTTTCCATATGTTCTACATCATTACAAAGCCACGATCTTCATCTAGGAAATCTGGGTTAAAACCCCATCTTGAAAAAAATAACTTTTTCACGCACATACCACGAAGAGTGTTCATACAAAAAAGTCATGTCTCATTTTATATGTTTTCTTTCTTATTGTGTGATAACTGAGGAGGCTTGTAGAGTTAACCAAAGATTGTTTCATTCCGCTCAGCTTCGACAATCGTTGTTTTTTTGGCACAACAACTGCTTAAGCCGCTTTTAGTGATTGCAGAAAATTATGGACTACAACCTAATGACAAATTGGTTCTAACGAAGTTTGTATTCGTGGAGGATAGGATTTGCAGTTCAGAAAGGACTTGTGTCACAAATTTGTTGCACGCTTGTCTTAATTATTTGTAAAATTTGTTATCATTATAAATAAAATTTCCACTTAAAAAACAACAAAAAACCAACATTTTTTTTATTTTATTCAAGAGAATATATAAAAAAAAAAACATTTTCTTTTATTTGGAGAGTATATACTATAAATAAAAAAAAAATATCAATAACGACAACAACATTTTCTTTTTTTCAGAGAGTATATACTATAAAAAAAAAAAAAAAAAAAAAAAAAAAAAAAAAATTTTTTTTTTTTTCCATTATCCACTAAAAAAAAAAAAAAAAAAAAAAAAAAAAAAAAAAAAAAAAAAAATAAAAAAACTAAAAAAACAAAGCTAACTCAACTTATTCTCGCTTCAAATACAAATAAGGTGCACTACTCTAAAAGCTCTTAACAACTTCCACTATTGAAGTTTGTGCCATCAATTCAAAATATACGGTTGGTCTAACTACCTTCAAAACATTTTTCCATATGTTCTACATCATTACAAAGCCACGATCTTCATCTAGGAAATCAAGTTAAAACCCCATCTTGAAAAAATAACTTTTCACGACATACCACGTAAAGTGTGTTCATACAAAAGTCATGTCTCATTTTATGTGCTTTCTTTCTTTATCAGGTGTGATAACTTGAGGAGGCTTGTAGAGTTAACCAAAGATTGTTTCATTCCGCTCGCTTTTTAATCAATTGTTTTTTGGCACAACAACTGCTAAAAAAACTTTTTTGATTGCAAAAAAAAATATGGACTACAACCTAATGACAAATTGGTTCTAACGAAGTTTGTATTCGGAGGATAGGATTTGCAGTTCAAAAAGGACTTGTGTCACAAAAAAATTGAAGACTTGTCTTAAAAAAAAATATTATATGTAAAATTGTTATCATTATAAATAAAATTTCCACTTAAAAACAACAACAAAACCAACATTTTCTTTTTTCAAGAAATAGAATAAAAAAAATTTGGAATTTTCTTTTAAAAAAAGAAAATATAAAAAATAAAAAAAAAAAAAATATTCAATAACGACAACAAAATTTTTCTTTTATTCAAAAAAAAAAATAAAAAAAAAAAAAAAAAAAAAAAAAAAAAACATTTTTTTTTTTTTCGTTTATCCAAAAAAAAAAAAAAAAAAAAAAAAATAAAAAAAAAAAAAAAAAAAAAAACTAACAAAAACAAAGCTAACTCAACTTATTCTCGCTTCAAATACAAATAAATGACTACTCTAGAAGCTCCAAACAAACTATTGAAGTTTGCCCATCAATTCAAAATATAAATGTTGTTGGTCTAACTACCTTCTTTTTTCCATATGTTCTACATCATTACAAAGCCACGATCTTCATCTAGGAAATCTGGGTTAAAACCCCATCTTGAAAAAATTAACTTTTCACGCACATACCCACGTAAAGAGTGTTCATACAAAAAAAGTCATGTCTCATTTTATGTGCTTTCTTTTCTTATTGTGTGATAACTTGAGGAGGCTTGTAGAGAGTTAACCAAAGATTGTTTCATTCCGCTCGTTTCGACACTATTGTTTTCTTTTGGCACAACAACTGCTAAGCCGCTTTTAGTGATTGCAGAAAAATATGGACTACAACCTAATGACAAATTGGTTCTAACGAAGTTTGTATTCGTGAGGATAGGATTTGCAGTTCGAAAGGACTTGTCACAAATTTTGTTGCACGCTTTGTCCTATTATTTGTAAAATTTGTTATCATTATAAATAAAATTTCCACTTAAAAACAACAACAAAACCAACATTTTTTTTTTTTTCAAGAGAATATACAAAAAAAAAATTTTTTTTTATTTTTGGTAGTATATACTATAAATAAAAAAAAAAATAAAAATAACAACAACAACAACATTTTTTATTTTATTCAAGAGTATATACTACAAAAAAAAAAAAAAAAAAAAAAAAAATTTTTTTTTTTAAGATTATATACTAAAAAAAAAAAAAAAAAAAAAAAAAAAAAAAAAAAAAATAAAAAAAAAAAAAAAAAAAAAAAAAAAAAACTAACAAAAACAAAGCTAACTCAACTTATTCTCGCTTCAAATACAAGGCAAGCACTACTCTAAAAGCTCCAAACAACTTCCACTATTGAAGTTTGTGCCATCAATTCAAAATATATAATGCGTTGGTCTAACTACCTTCAAACATTTTTCCATATGTTCTACATCATTACAAAGCCACGATCTTCATCTAGGAAATCTGGTTAAAAACCCCATCTTGAAAAAAAATTAACTTTTCACGACATACCACGTAAGTGTGTTCATACAAAAAAGTCATGTCTCATTTTATATTTCTTTTTTATTATGTGTGATAACTTGAGGAGGCTTGTAGAGTTAACCAAAGATTGTTTCATTCCGCTCAGTTTCGACACGTTTGGTTTCTTTTGGCACAACAACTGTTAAGCCGCTTTTAGTGATTGCAGAAAAATTATGGACTACAACCTAATGACAAATTGGTTCTAACGAAGTTTGTATTTCGGAGGATAGGATTTGCTCAGAAAGGACTTGTGTCACAAATTGTTGTTGCGCTTGTCCTTAATTATTTGTAAAATTTGTTATCATTATAAATAAAATTTCCACTTAAAAAACAACAACAAAACCAACATTTTCTTTTATTCAAGAGAATATAAAAAAAAAAAAAATTTTTTTTATTTGAAGAGTATATACTATAAATAAAAAAAAAAAAAAATAACAACAACAACAACAACATTTTCTTTTATTTTCAAGAGTATATAAAAAAAAAAAAAAAAAAAAAAAAAAAAAAATTTTTTTTTTTTTTTTCGTGATTATCCACTACAAAAAAAAAAAAAAAAAAAAAAATAAAAAATAAAACAAATAAAAAAAACTAACAAAAACAAAGCTAACTCAACTTATTCTGCTCAAATAAAGTGCACTACTCTCTAAAAGCTCCAAACAACTTCCACTATTGAAGTTTTATGCCATCAATTCAATATATACTTGTTGGTCTAACTACCTTTCCTGAAACATTTTTCCATATGTTCTACCCCATTACAAAGCCACGATCTTCATCTAGGAAATCTGAAGTTAAAAACCCCATCTTGAAAAAAATTAACTTTTCACGCATATACCACGTAAGAGTGTTCATACAAAAAAACATGTCTCATTTTTATGTGCTATCTCTTTCCTATTGTTTGATATTTGCTTGTTTTCATTGATTGGTGTGATATTTTCAACTTTCTTTTGACATGTTACATATTGTGCTCGACACACTTTTTGCATCTTGTTAGCTAAATTTTTTTTTTCAGTTTCACTAGTATTTTTTTTCATCATCTCTTTGACATTTTGAGGGAAAGCATCCTTCGCTTTTTGGTAAGAACCAACATTTTCAAAAAATTTATATTAAGTTTTTAGGTTTTATAGAGCTTTTTATGAATAAGTGTACTTAGTGACAAAGTCTTGTTTCCTTTTCTATGATGAAAATTGTCTAGAAAACTCACACTAGTATTTAACGAAGTTTGTTAATATAATATGAGGATAGTTTTACATTTTTTTTAAGAACATTCATGCACCTGAGGATCATTGATAAAGATAATTTATACATTTTCCGTTTTCAAATACCGACTTGATCATGTCGGGGATATTTTATGTGATTATTTTAGAGGTTGCGCCATCAAGTACAATTTGTTATCAGGGAAGATTTTAAAAGTAAAATTTCCACTTTAAACAAACCAAAATTTAGCAACAAATTCTTCTTATTATTGGGAAAACTTGAGGAGGCTTGTAGAGCTAACCAAAGATTGTTTCATTCGAATTCCGATTTTAATATTGTTTCTTGGCACAACAACTGTTAAGAACCTTTTCTTAAGTGAAACCTAATGGATTTCTAACGAAGTTTGTATTCGTAAGGAAAAAAAAATTTTTTTTTTTTTAACAACAAAAATTGCACAGAGTCCTAATTATTTGTAAAATTTGTTATCATTAAAATAAAATTTCCACTTAAAAAACAACAAAACCAACATTTTCTTTTTTTCAAGAGTATATACTATAAAAAAAAAAAAAAAAAAAAAAAAAAAAAAACAACATTTTTTTTTTTCAAAGAATATATACCAAAAAAAAAAAAAAAAAAAAAAAAAAAAAAAAAAAAAAAAATCTTATTTTTTAAAAAAAAAAAAAACTTAAAAAAAAAAAAAACAAAAAGCAAAGCTAACCAACTTATTCTCGCTTCAAATACAAATAAGCACTACTCTAAAAGCTCCAAACAACTTCCACTATTGAAGTTTGCCATCAATTCAAAATATACTTGTTGGCCTAACTACCTTGTGAATTTTTTCCATATGTTCTACCTCATTACAAAGCCACGATCTTCATCTAGGAAATCTGAAGTTAAAAACCATCTTGAAAAAATTAACTTTTCACGCACATACCACGTAAGAGTGTTCATACAAAAGTCATGTCTCATTTTATGTGCTTTCTCTTTCTTATTGTGTGATAACTTGAGGAGGCTTGTAGAGTTAACCAAAGATTGTTTCATTCCGCTCAGTTTAACTTTGTTGTTTTCTTTGGCACAACAACTGCTAAGCCGCTTTTAGTGATTGCAAAAATTATGGACTACAACCTAATGACAAATTTGGTTCTAACGAAGTTTGTATTCAGAGGATAGATTTGCAGTTCAAAAGGACTTGTGTCACAAAATTGCTTGTTGCACGCTTGTCTTAATTATTTGTAAAATTTGTTATCATTATAAATAAAATTTCCACTTAAAAACAACAACAAAACCAACATTTTCTTTTATTCGAAGAGAATATACAAAAAAAAACATTTTCTTTTATTTGGAGAGTATATACTATAAATAAAAAAATATCAATAACGACAACAACATTTTTTTTTTTTTCTAGATTATATACTAAAAAAAAAAAAAAAAAAAAAAAAAAAAAAAAAAACAATTTTTTTTTTTCGTGGATTATCCACTACAAAAACAAAAAAAAAAAAAAAAAAAAAAAAAAAAAAAAAAAAAAAAAAAAAAAAAAACTAACAAAAAAAAAGCTAACTGAACTTATTCTCGCTTCAAATACAAGCCAAGTGCACTACTCTAAAAGCTCCAAACAAACTTCCACTATTGAAGTTTGCTTCATCAATTCAAAATATACTTGTTGGTCTAACTACCTTCTTCAAACATTTTTCCATATGTTCTACATCATTACAAAGCCACGATCTTCATCTAGGAAATCTGGGTTAAAAACCCATCTTTGAAAAAATTAACTTTTCACGCACATACCACGTAAGAGTGTTCATACAAAAGTCATGTCTCATTTTATGTGCTTTCTTTCTTATTGTGTGATAACTTGAGGAGGCTTGTAGAGTTAACCAAAGATTGTTTCATTCCGCTCAGCCATTACACTTTGTTGTTTTCTTGGCACAACAACTGTGTTAGTCGCTTTTAGTGATTGCAGAAAATTATGGACTACAACCTAATGACAAATGGTTCTAACGAAGTTTGTATTCAGAGGATAGGATTTGCAGTTCAGAAAGGACTTGTGTCACAAATTTGTTGTTGCACGCTTTGTCCTAATTATTTGTAAAATTTGTTATCATTATAAATAAAATTTCCACTTAAAACAACAACAAAAAACAACATTTTCTTTTTTTTTTCAAGAGAATATAAAAAAAAAAAAACATTTTTTTTTAATTGAAGACTATATATATAAATAAAAAAAAAAAAAAAAATAATAACAACAACAACATTTTTTTTTTTTTTAAGAGTATATACTACAAAAAAAAAAAAAAAAAAAAAAAAAAAAAAAAAAAAAAAAAAAAACATTTTTTTTTTTTCAGATTATCCACTACAAAAAAAAAAAAAAAAAAAAAAAAAAAAAAATAAAAAATAAAAAAAATAAAAAACTCACAAAAACAAAGCTAACCAACTTATTATGCTTCAAATACAAAAAGGTGCACTACTTCACTCTAAAAGCTCCAAACAACTTCCACTATTGAAGTTTGCCATCAATTCAAAATATATACGTGTTGGTCTAACTACCTTGTGAAACATTTTTCCATATGTTCTACCCCATTACAAAGCCACGATCTTCATCTAGGAAATCTGAAGTTTAAAACCCCATCTATAAAAATTAATTTTTCACGCATATACCACGTAAGAGTGTTCATACAAAAAACACATGTCTCATTTTATGTGCTATCTCTTTCCTATTGTGTGATATTTGCTTGTTTTCATTGATTGGTGTGATATTTTCAACTTTCTTTTGACATGTTACATATTGTCTTTCGACAAACTTTTTTTTCATTAGCTAAATTTTTTTTCGTCAAGTTTCAAGTATTTTCTTTCTTCATCTCTTGACATTTTGAGGGAAAGCATCCTTCTTATTTTTGGGGGTGGTAAGAACTACAAAAAAATTTACGACAAAAACAGGTTGTATAGAGCTTCTTTTTGAATAAGTGTACTTAGTGACAAAGTCTTGTTTCCTTTCTATGATGAAAATTGTCTAGAAATTCTCACACTAGTATTCAATTAGGATTTGTTCTTAAAACTTAATATAATATGTAAAATAATTTTTTTACATTTTTTTTCAAAAACATTCATTTATAATTGATTAAAAATAATTTATACATTTTCCAACTTTCAAATAAAAAACAATCATGTCGGGGATATTTTAATGCATTTTAAAAACAAAGAAGGAGGCAATAATTTTTTCATTGATCCGAAAAATTTTGATGTATTTATATTTTGAGGGGAGGCATGATATGTTCTATTATTACAAAGCCAATTTCAAAAGGAAAAAAAAAAAAAAAAAAAAAAAAAAAAACAACAACAAAAAAAATTTTCAAAAAAAAAAAATTTCATTTTTTTTTTATTTACCCTAAAAATAAAAAAATTTATTTTTCATTGAAAAAAAATTTTTGTATTTTTAAAATTAAAAAAAAAAAAAAAAAAAAAAAATGGACTAAACCTCAAAACAACAAAAACAACATTTCATTTTTTGAATTTATAAAAAAAAGGATAAAAAAAAAATTTTTAAAAAACAAAAGCAAATATACTACAAAAAACTAATAAAAAGCAAATAATTATTTATAAAAAAAAAAAAAAAATAAAAAGAATTATAAATAAAAAAATTC
The DNA here is from genome assembly GCF_015680905.1 of Coptis chinensis. Lineage (NCBI taxonomy): Eukaryota > Viridiplantae > Streptophyta > Magnoliopsida > Ranunculales > Ranunculaceae > Coptis > Coptis chinensis. The sequence goes on from NC_141462.1 coordinate 96,986,576, forward strand.
TATTTAAAAAAACAAAAAACCAAAAATTTCATCAATTTTCAAGAAGGTATATACTATAAATCAATTTTCAAAATAATTAATTGGTCTAACTACCTTTTTTCAAACATTTTTCCATATGTTCTACATCATTACAAAGCCACGATCTTCATCTAGGAAATCTAAAGTTAAAAACCCCATCTTGAAAAATAACTTTTTCACGACATACCACGTAAAAAATCATACAAAAGTCATGTCTCATTTTATGTGCTTTTTTTCTTATCTTGTGTGATAACTTGAGGAGGCTTGTAGAGTTAACCAAAGATTGTTTCATTCCGCTCAGTTCTTGTAGACACTTTTGGTTTTTCTTGGCACAACAACTGTTAAGCTTTTTTAGATTGCAAAAAATTATGGACTACAACCTAATGACAAATTGGTTCTAACGAAGTTTGTATTCGGGAGGATAGGATTTGGAGTTCAGAAAGGACTTGTGTCAAAAATTTGTTGCACGCTTTGTCCTAATTATTTGTAAAATTTGTTATCATTATAAATAAAATTTCCACTTAAAAAAACAACAACAAAACCAACATTTTCTTTTATTCAAGAGAATATAAAAAAAAAAAAAAAAAACAACTTTTTATTTGAAGAGTATATACTATAAATAAATAAAAAAAATAACAATAACAACAACAACATTTTCTTTTATTTTTTTAGAGTATATATACTACAAAAAAAAAAAAAAAAAAAAAAAAAAAAAAAAAACATTTTTTTTTTTTTTTTTGTTCAATCCACTAAAAAAAAAAAAAAAAAAAAAAATAAAAAATAAAAAAAACAAAAAAACTAACAAAAACAAAGCTAAACCAACTTATTCTGCTCAAATATAAATTAAAGCACTACTCTAGAAGCCAAACAACTTCCACTATTGAAGTTTATTGCCATCAATTCAAAATATATATGTTGGTCTAACTACCTTTTGAAACATTTTTTCCATATGTTCTACCTCATTACAAAGCCACGATCTTCATCTAGGAAATCTGAAGTTTAAAACCCATCTTGAAAAAATTAACTTTTTCACGCACATACCACGTAAAGAGTGTTCATACAAAAAACATTTCTCATTTTATGTGCTATCTCTTTTCCTATTGTGTGATATTTGCTTGTTTTCATTGATTAACCAAAGATATTTTCAACTTTCTTTTGACATGTTACATATTGTGCACAACAATCTTTTTTGCATCAATTGATAGCTAACTACAACCTTTTTCTAAAGTTTTTGTATTCAGTATTTTCTTTCTTCATCTCTTGACATTTTGAGGGAAAGCATCCTCCTAATTATTTTTGGTAATTTTGTACATTATAAATAAAATTTCCACTTTTTAAACAACAACAAAACCAACATTTTTTTTATTAAGAGAATATACAAAAAAAAAAAGTTCTTTTTTTTCCTTTTATATGAATAAAAAAATGTCTAGAATTCTCACAACTAGTTTTCTTTTATTCAGATTTGTTCTTAAAAACTTAAAATAATATGTAAAAAATAAAAAAAAATTTTTTTTTTTTTCAAAACATTCATGCACGGAAAATCATTGAAAAAAAAAAATAAAACAAATATAAATTTTCCGTGTTTCAAATTCCGACTTGATCATGTCGGGGGATATTTTATGTGATGCAATTTAGAATATCAAGTTTGGAGTGAAATTCAAATATATTTTTCCATGAATTTTTTTTCATTGATCCAATGAGGGAAGATAACCACTTCTTCATCTAGAAATTGGTCTATAGTTAAAACCATTCTTTAAAACTTAAGCCTTTTCACGCTGGTAGGACTTACCATGGAGTCTTTGAAAAACAGAACCAAATTTGTCTCATTTTAACGCTTTTCTTTCTTATTGTGGGAAAACTTGAGGAGGCTTCTAGAGCTAACCAACATTGTTTCATTCCGCTCGTTTCGACACGTTTGGTTTCTTGGCACAACAATCTGTTAAGAACCTTTTAGTGATTGCAGAAAAATATATGGACTACAACCTAATGACAATTTGGTTCTAACGAAGTTTGTATTCGTGAGGATAGGATTTGTTCAGCTCGAAAGGACTTGTGTCACAAAACAAATTGTTGCACGCTTTGTCCTAATTATTTGTAAAATTTGTTATCATTATAAATAAAATTTCCACTTAAAAACAACAACAAAACCAACATTTTCTTTTTTCAAGAGAATATACTAAAAAAAAAAATAAAAATTAAAAAACAACAAAAAACAACAACAACAACATTTTATTTTATTCAAGTATATACTACAAAAAAACTAAAAAAAAAAATTTTCTTTTATTTTAAGAGTATATACTATAAAAAAATAAAAATAAAAAACAACATCTTATTTTATTCAAAGAGTATATACTAAAAAATAAAAAAAAAAAAAAAAAAAAAACAAAAAAAAAGCTAATCAACTTATTCTCGCTTCAAATACAAATACAAGGCACTACTACTCTAAAAGCTCCAAACAACTTCCACTATTGAAGTTTGCGCCATCAATTCAAAATATACTTGTTGGCCTAACTACCTTGTGAAACATTCTTCCATATGTTCTACCTCATTACAAAGCCACGATCTTCATCTAGGAAATCTGAAGTTAAAAACCCCATCTTGAAAAAAATTAACTTTTCACGCACATACCACGTAAGAGTGTTCATACAAAAGTCATGTCTCATTTTACGTGCTTTCCCTTTCTTATTGTGTGATAACTTGAGGAGGCTTGTAGAGTTAACCAAAGATTGTTTCATTCCGCTCGGTTTTCGAACATTGTTTGTTTTTCTTGGCACAAACAACTGTTAAGTCGCTTTTAGTGATTGCAGAAAATTATGGACTACAACCTAATGACAATTGGTTCTAACGAAGTTGTATTCGGAGGATAGGATTTGCGTTCGAAAGGACTTGTGTCACAAATTTGTTGCGCTTGTCTTAATTATTTTTGTAAAATTTGTTATCATTATAAATAAAATTTCCACTTAAAAACAACAACAAAACCAACATTTTCTTTTATTCGAAGAGAATATACAAAAAAAAAAATTTTCTTTTATTTGAAGAGTATATACTATAAATAAAAAAAAAAAAAAAAAATAATAAAACAACAACAACATTTTTTTTTTTATTCAAGAGTATATACTACAAAAAAAAAAAAAAAAAAAAAAAAAAAAAAAACATCAACATTTTTTTTTTTTCGTGGATTATCCACTACAAAAACCAAAAAAAAAAAAAAAAACTAAAAAAAAAAACAAATAAAAACTAACAAAACAAAGCTAACTCTAACTTATTATGCTTTTAAATACACTACTCTAAAGAAGCTCTTAAACTTCCACTATTGAAGTTTGTGCCATCAATTCAGAATATACGTGTTGGTCTAACTACCTTGTGAAACATTCTTCCATATGTTCTACCTCATTACAAAGCCACGATCTTCATCTAGGAAATCTGAAGTTTAAAAACCCATCTATAATAAATTAATTTTTCACGTACATACCACATAAGAGTGTTCAGACAAAAACACATCTCTCATTTTATGTGCTATCTCTTTCCTATTGTGTGATATTTGCTTGTTTTCATTGATTGGTGTGATATTTTCAACTTTCTTTTGACATTTACATATTGTGCTTTCGACACACTTTTGCATCGCATGTTAGCTAAAAATTTTCAAGTTTTCAAACCACATTTTTTTCTTTCTTCATCTCTTGACATTTTTTTTTCAAGCATCCTTCGATTTGGGGTGGTAAACCTAAACACGAAGCAAAATTTACGTAGTTTTTGGTTGTATAGAGCTTCTTTATGAATAAGTGTACTTAAAAGTGACAAAGTCTTTGTTTTTTTCTATGATGAAAATTGTCTAGAATTCTCACACTAGTATTCAATTAAAATTTGTTCTTAAAACTTAATATAAATATGTACAAAATAACATTTTTATTTTTTTCAAGAACATTCATATATCAAAAAAAATAATTTTATACATTTTCCGTGGTTTCAAATACCAAAATGATCATGTCGGGAATTTTATGTGAAAATTTTAAATTCCGAACAAAAAAAAGGAAAAAAAAATGAATTTTTTTTTTAAGATAACCACTAGGGATAAAATATAAAAAACTATTTTATGTGAAATGTAAAAAAAATAAAAAAAAAAAACATTTTTTTTTTTTTTTAAATATTATATACTTGGGAAAAAAAAAAAAAAAAAAAAAAAAAATAAAAAAAAAAAAAAAAAAAACAAAATTTAACAAATTCTAATTCATTAAATAAAAAATCACTTATTAAAAATTATTAAAAAAAACCTAAAGAACTTGCTTATTTTGTTTTTGTTTGTTTGTATTCCAATATATATTTGGTTCGTCTTTCTTCTATTTTTGCTTTTTTCAAAATATACTTTTGGCATTTTTCCAAACATTTTTCCATATGTTCTAAAATAATTACAAAGCCAATGATCTTCATCTAGGAAATCTGTTAAAAAAACCCCATCTTGAAAAAATTAACTTTTTCACGCACATACCACGTAAAAGAGTGTTCATACAAAAAGTCATGTCTCATTTTATATGCTTTCTTTTCTTATTGGTGATAACTTGAGGAGGCTTTGAGAGTTAACCAAAGATTGTTTCATTCCGCTCAGTTTCAACACTGTTTTTTCTTTGGCACAACAATCTTTAAGTCGCTTTTTAGTGATTGCAAAAATTATGGACTACAACCTAATGACATTTTGGTTCTAACGAAGTTTGTATTCGTGGAGGATAGGATTTGGACTACAACCAAAAGGACTTGTGTCACAAATTGTTGTTTTGTCTTTTATTAATTATTTGTAAAATTTGTTATCATTATAAATAAAATTTCCACTTAAAAACAACAACAAAACCAACATTTTCTTTTATTCAAGAGAATATACAAAAAAAAATTTTCTTTTATTTGGAGAGTATATACTATAAATAAAAAAATAACAATAACGACAACAACATTTTCTTTTATTTTAGAGATATATATACTACAAAAAAAAAAAAAAAAAAAAAAAAAAAATCATTTTTTCTTTTTTTTTTCAAAGATTATCCACTACAAAAAAAAAAAAAAAAACCTATAAAAAAAAAACAAAAAAAAAACTAACAAAAAACAAAAAAAGCTAACTAAACTTATTCTACTTTCAAATACAAATCGGCGTGCACTACTCTAAAAAGCTCTTAACAACTTTCACTATTGAAGTTTGAGCCATCAATTCAGAATATACGTGTTGGTCTAACTACCTTCTGAAACATTTTTCCATATGTTCAACATCATTACAAAGCCACGATCTTCATCTAGGAAATCTGAAGTTGAAAACCCCATCTTGAAAAAATTAACTTTTCACGACATACCACGTAAGAGTGTTCATACAAAAAAGTCATGTCTCATTTTATGTGCTTTCTCTTTCTTATTGTGTGATAACTTGAGGAGGCTTGTAGAGTTAACCAGCATTGTTTCATTCCGTTCAGTTTCGACACTGTTGTTTTCTTGGCACAACAATCTGTTAAGCTGCTTTAGTGATTGCAGAAAATTATGGACTACAACCTAATGACAGTTGGTTCTAACGAGTTTGTATTCAGGAGGATAGGATTTGGAGTTCAGAAAGGACTTGTGTCACAACTTGTTGTCGCTTTGTCTTAATTATTTGTAAAATTTGTTATCATTATAAATAAAATTTCCACTTAAAAACAACAACAAAACCAACATTTTCTTTTATTCAAGAGAATATAAAAAAAAAATTTTTTTTTTTGAGAGTATATACTATAAATAAAAAAAAATCAATAAACGACAACAACATTTTCTTTTTATTCAGAGTATATAGTATATACTAAAAAAAAAAAAAAAAAAAAAAAAAATCATTTTTTTTTTTTTTTGGATTATCCACTACAAAAACCAAAAAAAAAAAAAAAAAAAAAAAAAAAAATAAAAAAAAAAAAAAAAAAAAAATAACAAAAACAAAGCTAACTGAACTTATTCTGCTCAAATACAGTCACGTGCACTACTCTAGAAGCTCTTAACAGCTTCCACTATTGAAGTTTGCCCATCATCAATTCATTCATATAAGTGTTGGTCTAACTACCTTGTGAAAACATTTTTCCATATGTTCTACATCATTACAAAGCCACGATCTTCATCTAGGAAATCTGAAGTTAAAAACCCATCTTGAAAAAATTAACTTTTCACGCACATACCACGTAAGAGTGTTCATACAAAAGTCATGTCTCATTTTATGTGCTTTCTCTTTCTTATTGTGTGATAACTTGAGGAGGCTTGTAGAGTTAACCAAAGATTGTTTCATTCCGCTCGGTTTCGACACTTTTTTTGTTTTCTTGGCACAACAACTGTTAAGCCGCTTTTAGTGATTGCAGAAAAATTATGGACTACAACCTAATGATAGTTGGTTCTAACGAGTTTGTATTCGGAGGATAGGATTTGCGGTTCAGAAAGGACTTGTGTCACAAATGTTGTTTGCACGCTTGTCTTAATTATTTGTAAAATTTGTTATCATTATAAATAAAATTTCCACTTAAAAACAAACAAAAAACCAACATTTTCTTTTATTCAAGAGAATATACAAAAAAAAAAAATTTTCTTTTATTTGAAGAGTATATACTATAAAAAAAAAATATAAATAACAATATAACAACATTTTTTTTTATATATAAAGTATATACTACAAAAAAAAAAAAAAAAAAAAAAAAAAAAATCAATCATTTTTTTTTTTTTCGTAAAAAATTATCCAAAAAAAAAACTAAAAAAAAAAAAAAAAAAAAAAAATAAAAATAAAACAAATCAAAACTCACAAAAAGCAAAGCTAAACTGAACTTATTATGCTCAAAATACAAATAAGTGCAAAGCTTCCATTATTGAAATTTCCATCATCAATTCATAATCAATATAATATGTTGGTTGGTCTAACTAGCTTGTGAAACATTCTTCCATATGTTCTACCTCATTACAAAGCCACGATCTTCATCTAGGAAATCTGAAGTTTAAAAACCCATCTATAAAAAATTAATTTTTCACGTACATACCACGTAAAGAGTGTTCAGACAAAAACACATCTCTCATTTTATGTGCTATCTCTTTCCTATTGTGTAATATTTGCTTGTTTTCATTGATTGGTGTGATATTTTCAACTTTCTTTTGACAAGTTACATATTGTGCTCGACACACTTTTTGCATCAGTGTTAGCTAAATTTTTTCTCAAGTTTCACTAGTATTTTCTTTCTTCATCTCTTGACATTTTGAGGGGAAAGCATCCTTTTGTTTGGGGGTGGTAATAACCTGAAGCAAAATTTACGTAGTTTTTAGGTTGTATAGAGCTTCTTTATGAATAAGTGTACTTAGTGACGAAGTCTTATTTCCTTTTCTATGATGAAAATTGTCTAGAATTCTCACACTAGTATTCAATTAGGATTTGTTCTTAGAAACTTAATATAATATATGTAAAAAATAGTTTTTACATTTTTCAAGAACATTCATGCACGGAGTATCATTGACAATAATTTATATACATTTTCCGGGTTTCAAATAAAACGACTTGAACATGTCAGGGATATTTTATGTGATGCATTTTAGAGGATGGAGTACAAGTGAAGAAGGAGGCTTCCATGAATTTTTTCATTGATCCGAATGAGGGAAGATAACCACTTCGGCCTGCAGATGTATTGGTCTATAGTTGGTTTGAGGGGAGGCATGCATGTGTTGAATGTAACTTGAGCCTCTCTGAAAAATTAACTTAGGACTTGGGAATGGAGTCTTTGAGGTGGGAGAACCAAAGTAATAGAGCAACAACAGGGGAAGATTGGGAAACACAAGGGAGGCTTCTAGTGCTAACCAAAGATTGTTTCATTCCGCTTCGGTTTAACACTTTTGGTTTCTTGGCACAACAATCTGTTAAGCACCTTAAGTGATTGCAGAAAGTTATTTGGACTACTACCTAATGACAGCTAGTTCAAACGAGTTTGTATTCGGGAGGATAGGATTTGCAGTTCATAAAGGACTTGCGTCACAGCTTGTTGCACGCTTGTCCTAATTATTTGTAAAATTTGTTATCATTATAAATAAAATTTCCACTTAAAAAGAACAACAAAACCAACATTTTTTTTTTTCAAGAGAAGAGTAAATACTATAAATAAAAATAAAAAAAAAACAACAACAACAACAATAACATTTTATTTTTATTCAAGAGTATATACTACAAAAAAAAAACTAAAAAAACATTTTCTTTTATTTTAAGAGTATATACTATAAAAAAAAAAAAAAAATAAAAAAAACATCTTATTTTATTCAAAGAGTATATACTAAAAAAAAAAAAAAAATAAAAAAAAAAAAAAAACTCACAAAAGCAAAGCTAACTGAACTTATTCTGCTCAAATATAGTCGCGTGCACTACTCTAAAAGCTCCAAACAACTTCCACTATTGAAGTTTGCGCCATCAATTCAAAATATACTTGTTGGCCTAACTACCTTGTGAAACATTCTTCCATATGTTCTACATCATTACAAAGCCACGATCTTCATCTAGGAAATCTGAAGTTAAAAACCCCATCTTGAAAAAATTAACTTTTCACGCACATACCACGTAAGTGTGCTCATACAAAAGTCATGTCTCATTTTATGTGCTTTCTCTTTCTTATTGTGTGATAACTTGAGGAGGCTTGTAGAGTTAACCAAAGATTGTTTCATTCCGCTCGGTTTACACCAATGTTGTTGGTTCTTGGCACAACAATATGTTAAGCTGCTTTAGTGATTGCAGAAAATTATGGACTACAACCTAATGACAGTTGGTTCTAACGAGTTTTTATTCAGGAGGATAGGATTTGCAGTTCAGAAAGGACTTGCGTCACAGTTTGTTGCACGCTTGTCCTAATTGTTTGTAAAATTTGTTATCATTATAAATAAAATTTCCACTTAAAAACAACAACAAAAAGCTAAAAGCTCCAAACAACTTCCACTATTGAAGTTTTAAAAAAATCAATTCAAAATATCGTTTGGTCTAACTACCTTGTGAAACATTCTTCCAAATGTTCTAATTTTCTACTCATTTCAAAGCCACGATCTTCATCTAGGAAATCTTAAGTTAAAAAAAAAAAATCTAAAAAAAAATTAACTTTTCACGCACATACCACGTAAAAAGTTTTTTCGGACAAAAAAGCACATGTCTCATTTTATGTGCTATCTCTTTCCTATTGTGTGATATTTGCTTGTTTTTATTGATTGGTGTGATATTTTCAACTTTCTTTTGACATGTTACAATTGTGTTCGACACACTTTTTGCCGCAGTGTTAGCTAAATTTTTCCACAAGCTTTACAGGTATTTACTTTCTTCATCTCTTGACATTTTGAGGAGAAAGCATCCTTCTGTTTGGGGGTGGTAAGAACCTGAAGCAAAATTTACGTAGTTTTTAGTTTGTATAGAGCTTCTTTATGAATAAGTGTACTTAGTGACAAAGTCTTGATTCCTTTTCTTTGATGAAAATTGTCTAGAATTCTCACCCTAGTATTCGAATTAGGATTTGTTCTTAGAAACTTAATATAATATGTACGCAATAGTTTTTACATCTTTTCAAGAACATTCATGTACGGAGTATTATTGACAGCATAATTTATACATTTTCCCGGTTTCAAATACCGACTTGATCATGTCAAGAATATTTTATGTGATGCATTTTTGAAGGCTGGAGTACAAGTGAAGAAGGAGGCTCCCCGAATTTTTTTTATTGATAAAATGAGGGAAGATCAACACTTGGCCTGCAAATGTATTATTTTTTCTTTATTTACACTTGGTTTGAGGGGAGGCATCGCGTGTCTTGATGTAACTTGAGCCTCTCCGTTGGTAAGTCTTGGGAATGGAGTCTTTAAGGTGGGAGAACCAATTAATTGAAAAAAAAACAAAAAAAGATTGGGAAAAAACGAGGAGGCTTGTAGAGCTATAACCAACATTGTTTCATTCCGCTCAAATTGACACTTTTTGGTTTCTTGGCATAACAATCTGTTAAGATCCTTAAGTGATTAAGAAAGTTATGGACTACTACCTAATGACAAAATTGTTCTAACGAGTTTGTATTCAAAGGATAGATTTCCATATGTTCTAAAGGACTTACAAAGCCACATCTTGTATCATCTAGGAAATGGTTTGAACCCCATCTTGAAAAATTAATGTAACTTGAGCCTACCACGTGGTAGGTTTACAAAAGTCTTTAAGTCTCATTTTAGAGCAACATCCGGGAAGATTGGGAAACACGAGGAGGTTTATAGGGCTAACCAAAGATTGTTTTATTCCGCTAAATTTCGACACTTTTGGTTTCTTGGCACAACAATCGCTAAAGCTCCTTAAGTGATTGCAGAAAAATTATGGACTACAACCTAATGACAAATTGGTTCTAAAGAGTTTGTATTCAGGGAGGATAGGATTTGCAGTTCATAAAAGGACTTGGCGTCACAAAAAAAAAACGCTTGTCCTAAATATTTGTTAAAATTTGTTATCATTATAAATAAAATTTCTTCTTAAAAAAAAAAAAACAAAACCTACATTTTCTTTTTATTCAAGAGAATATACAAAAAAAATTTTCTTTTATTTGAAGAGTATATACTATAAATAAAAAAAAAAAAAAAAAAAAACAATAACAACAACAACATTTTGTTTTATTCAAAGTATATATACTAAAAAAAAAAAAAAAAAAAAAAATTTTTATTTTTTTTTTTAGATTATCCACACTAAAAAAAAAAAAAAACCCCATAAAAATAAAACAAATCAAAAACTCACGAAAGAAAAGCTAACTGAACTTATTCTGCTCAAATAAAGTCGCATGTACAACTCTAAAAGCTCCAAACAACTTCCACTATTGAAGTTTGCACCATCAATTCAGAATATACGTGTTGGTCTAACTACCTTGTGAAACATTCTTGCAGATGTTCTACCTTATTACAAAGCCATGATCTTCATCTAGGAAATCTGAAGTGAAAAAACCCATCTAGAAAAAATTAACTTTTCACGTACATACCACGTAAGAGTGTTCAGACAAAAGCACATGTCTCATTTTATGTGCTATCTCTTCCCTATTGTTTGATATTTTCTTGTTTTCATTGATTGGTGTGATATTTTCATCTTTCTTTTGACATCTTACATATTGTGCTCGGCACACTTTTTGCCGCAGTGTTAGCTAAATTTTTTCTCAAGCTTCACAGGTATTTTCTGTCTTCATCTCTTGACATTTTAAGGAGAAAGCATCCTTCTATTTGAGGGCGGTAAGAACCTGAAGCAAAATTTTCGTAGTTTTTAGGTTGTATAGAGCTTCTTTATGAATAAGTGTACTTAGTGACAAAGTCTTGTTTCCTTTCCTATGATGAAAATTGTCTAGAAATCTCACACTAGTATTCGAAGTAGGATTTATTCTTAGAAACTTAATATAATATGTACGCAAAAGTTTTTACATTTTTTTAAGAACATTCATGCACGGAGGATCATTGACAGCGTAATTTATACATTTTCCAGGTTTCAAATACCGACTTGATCATGTCAGGGATATTTTATGGGATACATTTTGGAAGGCTGGAGTACAAGTGAACTAGGAGGCTCCCGCAATTTTTTTCATTGATACGAATGAGGGAAGATCAACACTTCGGCCTGTAGATGTATTGGTCTACACTTGGTTTGAGGGGAGGCATGCGTGTGTTGATGTAACTTGAGCGTCTCGGTTGGTAGGGCTTGGGAATGGAGTCTTTGAGGTGGGAGAACCAGCTAATAGAGCAACAGCTGGGAAGATTGGGAAACACGAGGAGGCTTATAGGTCTAACCAGCATTGTTTCATTCTGTTAAGTTTCGACACTTTTGGTTTCTTGGCACAACAATCAGTTAAGCTCCTTAAGTGATTGCAGAAAGTTATGGACTACAACCTAATGATAGCTGGTTCTAACGAGTTTGTATTGAGGAGGATAGGATTTGCAGTTCATAAAGGACTTGCGTCACAGCTTGTTGCACGCATGTCCTAAATATTTGTTAAACTTGTTATCATTATAAATAAAATTTCTTCTTAAATACAAAAACAAAACCTACATTTTCTTTTGTTCGAAGAGAATAAAAAAAAAATATATTTTCTTTTATTTGAAGAGTATATACAATTAATAAAAAAATAAAAAATAAAAAAAAAAAAATAACAACAAAACAACATTTTTCTTTTATTTTTTTTCAAATATACTACCAAAAAAAAAATCCCATAAAAAAAAAAACTAATAAAAACTCACGAAAAAAGCAAGCTAACCAACTTATTCTCGCTTCAAATACAAATGCGATGCACTACTCTAAAAAAGCTCCAAACAACTTCCACTATTGAAGTTTATTTTTTCAATTTAGAATATACGTGTTGGTCTAACTACCTTGTGAAACATTCTTGCAGATGTTCTACCTTATTACAAAGCCACGATCTTCATCTAGGAAATCTGAAATTAAAAAACCCATCTAGAAAAAATTAACTTTTCACGTACATACCACGTAAGAGTGTTCAGACAAAAGCACATGTCTCATTTTATGTGCTATCTCTTCCCTATTGTTTGATATTTGCTTATTTTCATTGATTGGTGTGATATTTTCATCTTTCTTTTGACATGTTACATATTGTGCTCGACACACTTTTTGCCGCAGTGTGAGCTAAATTTTTTCTCAAGCTTCACAGGTATTTTCTTTCTTCATCTCTTGACATTTTGAGGAGAAAGCATCCTTCTGTTTCGGGGCGGTAAGAATCTGAAGCAAAATTTACGTAGTTTTTAGGTTGTATAAAGCTTCTTTATGAATAAGTGTACTTAGTGACAAAGTCTTGTTTCCTTTCCTATGAAGAAAATTGTCTAGAAATCTCACACTAGTATTCGAAGTAGGATTTATTCTTAGAAACTTAATATAATATGTACACAAAAGTTTTTACATTTTTTTAAGAACATTCATGCACGGAGGATCATTGACAGCATAATTTATACATTTTCCAGGTTTCAAATACCGACTTGATCATGTCAGGGATATTTTATGTGATGCATTTTGGAAGGCTGGAGTACAAGTGAAGAAGGAGAGGGAACTATGAATTTTTTCATTGATACGAATGAGGGAAGATCAACACTTCGGCCAGCAGATGTATTTGTCTACAGTTGGTTTGAGGGGAGTCTTTAAGGTGGGAGAACCAGCTAATATAGCAGCAGCAGGGAAGATTGGGAAACACGAGGAGGCTTGTAGAGCTAACTAGCATTGTTTCATTCCGTTCAGTTTTGGCACTTTTTGGTTTCTTGGGACAACAATGTTAAGCTTCTTAAGTGATTGCAGAAAAGTTATGGACTACAACCTAATGACAACTAGTTCTAATGAGTTTGTATTCAGGAGGATAGGATTTGCAGTTCAGAAAGGACTTGTGTCACAGCTTGTTGTACGCCTGTCTTAATTATTTGTAAACTTTGTTATCATTATAAATAAAATTTCCACTTAAAAACAACAACAAAACCAACATTTTCTTTTATTCGAAGAGAATATACAAAAAAAAAACATTTTCTTTTAATTGAAGACTATATAGTATAAATAAAAAAATAACAATAACAACAACAACATTTTCTTTTATTCGAAAAGTATATAATACAAAAAAACTAAATAATAAAAAATAATAAAAAAAATAAAAAATAAATAAAAAAAGAAAAAAAAAACATCAACATTTTTATTTTTTCGCAGATTATCCACTACAAAAACAAAAAATAAATAAAACTCTATAAAAATAAAACAAATCAAAAACTCACAAAAGCAAAGCTAACTGAACTTATTATGCTCAAATACTGTTGCGTGCAAAGCTTCCACTATTGAAGTTTGCCCATCAATTCAGAATATACGTGTTGGTCTAACTACCTTGTGAAACATTCTTCCATATGTTCTACCTCATTACAAAGCCACGATCTTCATCTAGGAAATCTGAAGTTGAAAACTCATCTATAAAAAATTAATTTTTTACGTACATACCACGTAAAGAGTGTTCAGACAAAAACACATCTCTCATTTTATGTGCTATCTCTTTCCTATTGTGTAATATTTGCTTGTTTTCATTGATTGGTGTGATATTTTCAACTTTCTTCTGACAAGTTACATATTGTGCTCGACACACTTTTTGCATCAGTGTTAGCTAAAATTTTTCTCAAGTTTCACTAGTATTTTCTTTCTTCATCTCTTGACATTTTGAGGGGAAAGCATCCTTTTGTTTGGGGGTGGTAATAACCTGAAGCAAAATTTACGTAGTTTTTAGGTTGTATAGAGCTTCTTTATGAATAAGTGTACTTAGTGACGCACAATGCACTCAGGACTCAAGACTCGAGAAGGCTGCCTAAAGGTAAACTGAAGTGGCATGCTATGGTGAGGGGTAAATGTATACTGAACTGGTAGGTGTTCTCTGGAAATCTACCTACAGAATATAGAATCCTCATGTTGTTTCTGCAACGCACATACAGAAAATTCGAAGCATTTTACACTCCATGTTTCAATATATTAAGAAGGTCCGGGTGAAGGTGAAGTAGATGATTGGGATTAGGAACTCAGTAATCTCTTTAACAAAGAATGGTGCGAGTTAATCAGACTTTGCAGGAAGAACATTCCAGCTGCTGAAATATACATGTGGAGCAATAGGCTTCGCTAGAAAAGAAAGGAGCAACAGGCGGTTTAAGAACAGTGCCTCCGAGTTGGGCGACGGTACACAGAAGGAATATCTAACTTCTTTAAAGAAAACGGTGGGAGGAACAGTGAAATTCATCACGCCATTAATTTTTTTTTCTAATTTTGCCCCTTTCCAAACACGAATATTACAGCTCATGCCATTTGTTTGTTTTATTTTTTTTATTTTGTTTTTTGCATGGGTAAAATAGTAGTTTCACGTCTATAAATTAATGAAAAATAAAATAAAATCAGAAATGGTTAAAGAAAACGAGAGTTTCAACAGTAAATTCATCACGCTATTATTTTTTTTCCGATTTTGCCCCTTGCCAAACCCAAATATTACAGATCATGCCATTTTTTTTGTTTACGTGGCAGAGACACATACAAATAGGCTAGTCTAGGAAAATGAGGTAAACTGGACTATCCAAGTGAAAAATCATTGCCTTCAAACAATCAAGTTAAAAGTAAATTGATGAACTAGTTATGAAAGAAACGAGATCACTGGTCCCAAAATCATAAACCTAATTATGATACTTGGTGCCTTCCTCAGCTTGTGTTGGCAGTAAAATGTGCCAACTACTGAATTAACATTCCATTCAGTAAAAACCAATCATATAAATATGATCAATACCAGCCAGTAGCTTCAAATACTAAAATACAGTTGAAGATACAAAAAAATGAATAAATAATATAGGCAAAAAAGACCAAACAAAACATCAAGTAATGTTACATGACCAAATCTTGGTAGAAAAGAAGAGTAGAGACGGCTTTAAGCAAGGTGGATTGTGGAGGCTCACTTCAAATCCCGGGCGCAGAAACTGGGGCAGTAGAACTGGATGGAACTGTGTCACGGGACGGTGTTGTGCCAATTGGTGGTGATAGTGGGGAAGAGAGTACAACCTTTGCCACTTCTGGAATTACTGTGCCAACTGGTTGCGGTGTGGGGTAAGTGGAGATATCCTTTTCCACTGCTGGGTTTACTTCCAATGGAGGGGGAGGGGGAGGGTAATCGGGGCACATGTCTGTGGCTGCTGGAATGGTGATGGGGTACACCTCTGTGACCTCTTCAATACCCTCATCTAAGTACACAACGTCCTGCATGGTCAGTTGATGGTATTCCACAATCTCCCGGAGGAAGCGGTTCTCACGTGCATATATAGAGTTCTCATGAGCTAAACGAGCCTTTTCAGCCAACAATGTCTCAAGTTGAAGGCGTATCTGAGCATATATTGACAGCATACAGTTAAAAATAGCAGCTCATGATTTTGAAGACACAAGAACCATTCAGAATGAATCAGAAGATCCTCACAATACACAAATATATAGAATCATTTACACAGATCCCATGATTTTTAAGTATCTGTACCGACTGATTATTTAACTCAATCAGCACAGTAAATAATGAATGGTAAGAACAGGTCACACAGCCTTGTAATTAAGACCTTGTTTACAAATTCTTCTGGACTTCACCAGATTATGCAGCCTCGCTCGCAGATATTTTATGTGACATGTCCACCAAATATGCCATACAAGTAGAACTAATGTGACAATCTAAACTCTTGAGCAGACGTCCTTAAATGGACTTAATTGAAACAAAATAGTATAAATCGCGTATTTTAAGTGTTAGCAGTGAAACTGGACCCCACACGATCAAACAAAACAGAGAGGGAAAAAAAAAGTCTTGTATTGAGAACTGGTTCGTCTCTTTTCCAACTCCATGTCTCCATGTATGCAGTTCAGCAGAGAAAATCATTCACTCCCTCACCTAGAAATAGCTAGCGAGATTAAAAAAAACACAGACTCTCTCTCTACCCATAAAAATTTATCTAATTTTGTCTTTCCCGATACAAAATGGAGGAATTGAGGAAGACAATTGTACTCGAAGCCCAAGATTCATATTACTATGTTCCACATCCGCTTCTTCTTCCGATAATACGGATAAAAGTTTTGTTTTGATTGAAATACAGTTTTTGCAACTCAGTTTCACTCTGAGTTTCTAACGATGGGTCCGCTCGGTTGGAATGCAAAAGATAGCAAATCTGGAAATTATTGTTTTAGAAAGTTTTGCTTTGGAAACTCGTACAAAAGATTTTTTTTTTTTTTTCAGATTTCTACATGGTTGGTTGAATTTTTTTTTGACAGTGAAAACTAGAGAAGAGGGAGAGGAGGAAGCGCAAGCTCAAGAGGGAGGAAGCTCAAATTTCGCGAGATGAAACATCAATTTCAGAAAGATTGAAATCAAGTGAGAGGAAGAAGACAGAAGAAGACTGGTAAGGGTTTTGGAAAATTTTGTCATCAGTTTTATGTTGTAAAAATATCTCCACATTTTCATACTTTTTAGAAATATTTCCATGGCCCCCACCCTACCACAACTCAACCAAGCACCCACAATAATAGAAACACGTGGAAAACTTTCTAAAACAAAGTTGCCATGTTTTCCAGCTAAACAAGCAGACCTGATATAAGGTGCAAAATTTGCAGGCAATAAGAACAAATTTGGGATTTCTAGTGAATTTAATTTTCTCTTTAGATTCTGACCAAATCCTCTAATGAAAAAGAAGAGACCCATTTTAGAAGA
The DNA here is from genome assembly GCF_015680905.1 of Coptis chinensis. Taxonomy (NCBI): domain Eukaryota; kingdom Viridiplantae; phylum Streptophyta; class Magnoliopsida; order Ranunculales; family Ranunculaceae; genus Coptis; species Coptis chinensis. Next base: position 97,003,828 of record NC_141462.1, read on the forward strand.
ATATAAATAGTGTTATGGGATCAAATGATTAATTCAAAATCTTTATACACTTCATGTGTTTGTTTTAATGCGTCGAGTTCTTCGCCAAGTTCATAAGCTATGAATGGAAGTTGAAGAAAAGGTAATTTTATGTTGAGAAATAGGTGTTCAGTTTGCTGGTTATAAAAGAGAGAGAGTATTATGGCGAGAAAGAAAAATAGGTAAGAAAATAATACATGGTGGTCCTACTTCCCACCCTTCGTGAGAGAATAACTTGTGATTTCTACTTTTTTCACTTAAGTCTGCGTGCACACATGCGCGCGTGTGTGTGTCATGACAAAACTCATCACAAACATCTCAGTGAACATAACACAGATACATGTTTGTGCAAAAACACAACATTAGAAGCACAGAATTAACAGAAAAACACTTACCAGATCATCGTCTTCAGGGCTATCCCCCTTATCACGGCTCTCCCGAAGGATCCTATTCTCCTCCTCCAGCTGAGCACATCTCTCCTTAGCAAAAGCCAGATCAGCTTTGACAGTTTTCAGCTCTCGCAAAAGTAATTTAGCTTTAGCAGTCATAGCCATTGCAACCTGTGACTCAAACAAACGAGACCAAGCACACATTTTAGTTTCAAACATAAACTTTTAAATCATCAAACAATATTATGCAAGAAGCCAAATCGGTAGTTCAAGTATGACATAACAGGCAGTATGTCTGAGAAATAGTTATTTTTAAAACTGTAAACGTTGGCATACTCAGTTGAGAAGATCACAAAGAAGCAAAGAAAATCATACAGGCATAGACTTTTTGGAGCCAAATACAGAAACCAACTTTTAGTTACAGACTTTGTTTCCTACATATCATGCCTAGGTAACTACATGACACACTATGGTTTAAGAGCCTCAAGCATGACTTGGACATGCTGACCCATAAATCCAGAATATGCATCGACCAAATACTGAATTAGATATTTTTCCTTCTTTTGTCCTATACCTCTTCTGCGGGAAGTGGTTGTCTTGTTTTAGAGTATCCAGGTCTTGAGTACCAATTCTTTACTTATTTATCATGTGGTCTTAGCGAATTTCCAGATTAGTGGAGGTGGGCTCCTTAAGGGGAAAATTACGCAATTACTCATTCACTAAATAGATTTGACCAGAAAATCAGACCAGCATGCACAACACTCCAATTTATGAACCAATGACACACATTGGGCACCTTACGTCGCGAGATGCCTTCAGTTGCGTTTCCTGGTCGGTTTGGATCTGCCCTTGATGCTGTGGACTACTAACATCAGTAACTTGACTCTTTGTCTCGAAGTTGCTTCCCTTTTTCCTGATATGCAATTTGCGTGTTTCTTGGATGATGTCTGCTGTCCTATTTTCAACAATTGTCATACCTTCCTGGAAACATAATCAGCAAATTAAACAGATCCAACTTATTAAGAACACAAAAGTAACAAAGATTAACTAGAAAACCGCAAAAGCAGTGCAGATCAACGTTAGGTTGGGGCATTAGATATAAGAGAAAAACAAGAAGAAGAAGAAGAAGAAGAAGAAGAAGAAGAAGTGAGGGATTTTGGTGGTTGGTTGGTGATAAAAATTGTGAATGAAAGAAAGAGAGGAAGGTGAGAGATTTTCTGTTAATTTTGGCAGAAGGAGGTTGGAGAAGAGAGAACGGAGTAAGGCCGGAGGTGTGACAAACAAATATTTCTGGCGGATACCAAAGTTGCCCCCCCCCACTCCCCCTCAAATCCATCCCAAGAGACCTCCTTATGTCGGCCAATAAGAAGAATAATGATCTCCTTGGTACTGTAACCACAAAAAGGAAAACAAAACAGTCTCAATTCCCAACTACTTGTATAATGGAATTAACAAGACATAGCTAACACTAAAAAACCACTAAGCGGTGAGACCGACGTTAGTCTGGTCTGGTGGAGCGCAAGCAGTGAAAGGATAAAAGAAGGGGGAGGAGGGGGAAGAGACTGGAGACGTCAAGGGGGTGACAGACAGTGAAAATAATTTCGTTTTTTGTTTGGCTGAATTTGACGGGAGGAAGAGGAAGGAGAGTGGAAAAATAGAATAAGAAAGTGAGATAGGCACTTTTTGTGTGAACGGACACCCATATGTTTTCAAGCCCTCTAATCCCAAGAAACCTCCTAGCGTCGGTCAAATATAGGCTTAACAAATTAACTTTTCACAACCTTAACACCATTCGAAAACTGTCACTAGAAAAAGAGATTACCTCAAAGGACTTTCCAATTGTACCTCCAATGTAGTTAAGAGAAGATGTGATTGCATCTAAACCCTTCTGCAAGGAAGGATTATCAGTCTTTCGACTGCTCTCAGGGGACTGATTTGACTGGTGGAACTGCTATGTTAAAATGAACAGTGACAATACATTAGCACCTCAGTAGACTGAATAAACATAAGCTTATTAATTTAAGATAAGTTATAAGATGATTAAATTTTTAGACCTTTTATAATTTATTATAAAGCACAAGGGATACATGGCACTCTATACTACCATATCCTTGACTTGAACCGCTATCATTTATATACAATGATTAGCAGAATTTGAGAATGCAAAATCTGTAAAGAAATGATAAAAAGTGGTAAACTGACCATATCATCTGATGGTATATGGAGGGCAGGTTTATTGAACTGGTGAGCCACATTCTCATCGTCAAGAATGGATTTAGCTTTTCTAGCGAGAACTCCCCAAAAGCCATATTTGGATTCATTCAAATTCTTCATTGACGTATACTCATAGGAGGTGGAATCCTATATGCAAAAAGGAGAATAGAGTCATTTCAATGGAAACGTGAAATAGACAACAGGGATGAATGGAACTTGTTCTAAAGAGAGAGAAACCTGTCTAGAAGCAGCAGATTTTTGGCGGTGGTCAGCGGAGGCGAAAGCAGAGTCCCGATAGGCTGATGAGAGAGATGAATCGCGATGGGCAGAGGATGCCCGGATCGCTTGGGCCGCCAGAGACGACGACGAAGAAGATGGAGATGGAGCCGCCGCCACCGAAGAGTTGTTGTTGTTGTTGTCATCATCATCATTATTATTATTATTATTATTCTGGATTTCTTCTTTGAAAGTCGAAGACCTGGACACCTGTCTTCTTCGATACGCCATCAATCCAATCCAGAAAAATCACACCGCAATTGACATGATTCAAACCCAACACGCGATGGATCGATTCTTCTTCTTCTTCTTCTTCTTCTTCTTCTTCTTGTCTTTTTTGGACGGGCGAGATGGAGCGGCAGCGTCAAATCAAAATGTTGTGTACGTGGGGTATAGTTTTTATTTTTTGGGTTCAGAAACTCTTTATGGGCTGCATTCCTGACCCTTTTATATTTTTAAACATTCCCCTTTAATCTGAGACTGAATGTTGACTACACTCCCAACATCGATTCAGACCGTGAAGATGACCCTTATTATTATGGGATGGAAATTTTAGACAAATTGAAAATGCATACACACGGTCAAACGCGGAATATTTTATTTTATTCTTACCACCACTTTTGTAGCCTAGGTAAATAATTTGTTTTTAAGAAAGTTTCATTGAATGTATATATAACTATATAAAAAAAAACAATAAATTGGGCCTAACACCCAATTTTGAAGAAAATGAAGTCTAGAGAACACGGTTTTTGATGAGTAACTCACAAGGGACAAATTCTAGCAATTTGTAACTCACGAACCCACGATTTTAAATTTAGTAACCCTCAAGGACAAAATAAGTTAGCCCGGCCATTTTATTTTATTTTATTTTAATGCCAATTATACTCTTTCGTAAAATTAATCCTCAAAGACAAATTGCCCGGATTTAAAATAAATATTTTCCAATTTAACTTTTTCTGTCATTTTACTGTAAACAATGAGTGTTCATACCTCCTGCTGGTGTATGAACAATTATTATTTTTATCCAAATATATGAATGTACCTTATACAATATATTGATGTATGAACATTGAATGTTCATACCCAAATTACCAAGGACTATGAACATCGAATGTTCATACTCAATCAATGTTCATATCCAAAGACTATGAATATTGAATGTTCATATCTAAAGACTATGAACATCGAATGTTCATACCTAAAAGACTATGAACACTGAATGTTCATACCCAATCAATATTCATACCCAAGGACTGTGAATATTGAATGTTCATACCCAAAAGACTATGAACATTGAATGTTCATACCCAATCAATATTCATACCTAAGGACTGTGAACATTGAATGTTCATGCCAAAGACTGTGAACATTTAATGTTTATACCCAAAGAACTATGAATATTGAATGTTCACTAAATGTTCATATCCAATCATTGTGAACATTCAATGTTCATACTAAATACACCAGGTTGTTTCGTCTGGGCCGGGCTGTTAATTATTTCGCGTCAGGGGTATACTTGACATTTCATCTACCCGATCCGTTTTTTATTTCGCGTCAAGAGTATATATTTTTGCCTTTCATCTACTCGGTCCTTGAGAATTACAAAAATAAAAAGGTGTCATTGAGAGTTACTTTTTCGGCATTTTTGTCCTTGAAAGTTACTCCCTGAAAAAAAAAAACAACTCGAAAATAGATAAATGTGTTTAAGCCAGGTAGCTAGCTCTAAAGCCCGTTATATGAAACCCAAATATTAATTTTGGAGTTTGGGTGTTAGAGCATTCCTAATGCAAGTGGATATAGTGGGAATGTAACAATATATATTTATTTCTTTATGGTTCAAAACTTTTGCCCAATGCAAAGGTGAATATGGTGGTGACTATATTTCCAAGTCAAAACGAGGATGGAACTTTCAACCGAGATAGTGACTGAGTTGTGAACTTCGGACGGGATGTTAGATTCCGTCTAGCTATTTTTTTTTCCATACGTAATCAAACATCCCGTCCCGCTGGAAGAAGGTGAAAGTGGGTTGTTTTGCGTCTGTTGATATATTAGACTCACCAGGCAAGATGTTTCATTCCGGCTCGTTATAAAATACTAGATGGGATATTTCATTTTGTTTCGATCAAAAAGTCTCCAGACGGAATCCAACATCCCGTTCGAGATTATTTTTCACATTTGCATTAGGAATGCTATTAAGTGTGTTACCAAAAAAAAAGGGTCGGTCAAACGCGGAATATTTTATTTTATTCTTACCACCACTTTTGTAGCCTTGGTAAATAAATTGTTTTTAAGAAAGTTTCATTGAATGTATTATGTATATATATAACCATTAAAAAAAAAACTCGACAATAATAGAGAAACGTGTTTAAGCCATGTAGCTAGCTCTAAAGCCCGTTATTTGGGTTGTGTTAAGCCAAAGGGAGGCTTCAAAACAAAAACCACAAAAATGTCATTTCAATGCGGCTAAGTCCAAAAGGGTCTTAAATTTGGAAAGAGTAAAAAATACAGCCAAAATTAAGACCTTCGCTAGCAGCTGTTATAATAAATTTGGGAGACGGACGACATAGTTTCTGCCGTCCGTGTATTAAATTTCAACAGATGACAGAAACTATGCCATCCGTTCAAAAAAAATTCAAAAAATAATGGACGGACGTCATAAATTATACCGTCCGTATCATTTAACCCTTCAAAACAAAAAACACGATTGGATTGATTTTTTAATTTTGGAGAGCTAAATTTGGTTGGACAAGCTATGTGACACTTTTACCAGCCCAATTTAGCAACTCTCCATTAGACTGCTCTTACCAAACAACAAACACACAATAACAAAAAAAAAAAAAAAAAAAAAAAAAGTTAAGTGCACTACAATTTCCATTGTTGATTCACAACTCAACACTCGAAGTATAAACACGATAGAAAACTCAAAAGTTTTTTTTTTTTTTTTTTGGGGATGCAATACCAAATTGGGTTTGAAAAAAAGAGTAGCCGGTATGAGTTGAGGTAGGGAGTGTATTGGGCTATTGTTGTTGGACTAGTTGTCGGACTTGGGCTGGAGGCTGCCCAATGCAATTTGATAAGTCCCCGATTAAATCACCCAAAAAAGATTAAGTGCACTACGTAGTGGGCGGGAGCGAGACGGTTAAAACAGTGGACAGCGAGGGCGTAATTTTGGCTGGGCTGTAAATAAGGAGTTGGCACTCGCGAGACAGACAAAGCTGACTTCTTTTGCCTCCTCTTCTCAGCAGGTCTGAATTTATTCTGTTTACTCCACATTCATCACTACTAATAAATGAAATCGATTTGATTCCTAGATCCTCCTTTGTGTTCATATAATAATTTAATATCGATGAATAAACGTAATTGAACTTTTAGATGACTCAAACGAATTGTTTCATTGATAGAGTTCAACGGTTTTGTTTCATCATGAGTTCAACGGTTTCAACATCATCACGGGTTCAATCTCAATCTTCAGCTCCATTTACTCAATCTGAACCAGATTTTAACGAATCAGACCTATTATCCGTGTCCTGGAATCAAGATTACGGATGCTTTGCTGCCGGAACCACTAGGGGTTTCCGCATCTACAATTGCGATCCTTTCAAGGAAACCTTTAGAAGGGATTTGAAAACTGGCTTAGGGTTTGGTATTGTTGAAATGTTGTTTAGGTGCAACATTCTCGCTCTTGTTGGGGCTGACCTCAATCCCCAGTATCCCCCGAACAAAGTGATGATATGGGATGATCATCAAAGCCGTTGTATTGGCGAATTCTCTTTTCAGATCTGAGGTCCGTGCAGTCAAGTTGAGACGGGATCGTATTGTTGTCATTCTTGAGCATAAGATATATGTCTACAATTTCATGGATCTTAGGCTTCTCCATCAAATAGAGACTCTCTCAAATCCAAGGGGACTTTGCTGCCTTTCACACCATTCCAACACTTTCGTCCTCGCTTCCCCAGGTCTTCATCGTGGCCAAATTCGGATTGAGCATTTCGGTCTCAAGATCACCAAGTTCATTAATGCCCATGATTCTCAAATCGCATGCTTCACTTTGACAATGGATGGCCTTCTTCTTGCTACTGCTAGTACCAAGGGCACTTTGATTCGGATTTTTAACACCATGGATGGGACCCGCTTACAAGAGGTTTAACTATTCACAATTTTGTTACTTGTACTGTTTATTACCTTGTCAATCTATCTTTTCAAATTAAGAATAATTTGTCAACTTCTGACCCATTTCTCAAGTCTGAATACAATTACAAACTACTTTTCAATAAATTAGTCATCATAAGTTACTGATATCTAGCAATTCTACATAAAACTACTCTATGAACAGTTTTGAAATATTCTTTATGCTCTCTTCACCTCTCACGAATGAAGTATTTCTTGGAAACTGGATGTGTGTAATCTATCACATTAGAAAAGATCATTCTCGTGGCTTCACATCTTGCAAAATACGCTGTATTACCACTTTTTGAGTTAAGGCATTTGAAGTATTGTGTTTTTGCGCCGTGTCTCCATGTGCTAATTATTGGTGGGCATGTCAACCTCTTCCGCTTTTGTCCTTAAAAAGTGTATTCTGATATTTATTAGTTGTTTTCTCTTCCTTTTCCTCCTTTATATTAGTTCCGCATATTGCTAGCTTTCAAATGGTTGTCCTTGATTCTGTATAGTAAATTGCTCTTTGCATTGCTTGCAAATCCTTCATTTTTTTTGCACTGTTAAACAAAGAGTAACTGTGTTCCTACTTGAAAAGTTTAACTGTTCCTACACGGTCAACTTCCTGCCCAAGCAACTTTTCTTAGTGTAAAATCTGGTTATTATTTTGTGTTTACATTTACCTGTTTTGTGTCTCAGGTTGCTACAATTTAGTAGAGACACTTCACTAATGCGTGTATATTGTGATTTGTAGGTTCGGAGGGGGGTAGACAATGCAGAAATCTATAGCCTTGCGCTTTCTCCAAATGTCCAATGGTTGGCTGTCTCTAGTGACAAAGGTACCGTTCACATATTTAGTCTTAGAGTGCGGGTGGTGGGGGAGGACCCATCAAACCATTCCGCTACTGCTCAAAGGTCAGCACTGGTTCACCAGAGTTCATCAACTTCTCTTGATGCTCTTATATCTCCGACCACAGGTGCCAACCCTGGCTCATCATTGTCCTTTATGAAAGGTGAGTGGTTGGAAAGGAAATGCTTTTAAACCTTCTTCTTAACTGGAGAATATTGTGGGATAGTTCTCATCAGGATTGACCTATTATGTACAGAGACCAATGCTGTGTGTTTGCAAAGAGTACCACTCTCTGAAAAGTAAATTTGTTATTAACAGTTAGAACTATATTTCCTAATCCCTTGAATTACCTTTTTCCTGGTGAAGGTGGGAATTTAACCCAAGACCTTGGGACCGACCTCCCAAGTCGTGACCAGTAGGCCACTGGACACATTCAAGTAGGGAAAACTGGGAGGTCAGAAAGGTCTATTTCTGTAAAATCGAGGGGTTGGGATAAACTAATGTAGATTTAACAATTGGCGGAAGAAACAATTGTTATAAAATCGATATTCTAATTGAAATAATTAAAGAACCCTAAAAATCACCTTTTTCATTGAATCTCATAAATTCATAAACATCAATTACCAATGAACCCTAATTACAAGCCCTTTTTTATACTAACTGACAACAAAACAAAGCCAATTAAATTAAGACACGTGGCTGCTACTAATTAAAACAATTCAAATTGGACCAACGAAATTATATGGGGGCTTGCCTAATACATGCGACCCATGGGCTTGACCTGACTATGGCCTGACTCATGTCCACATCATAAACATTGTTGTGTAATTGTTTGAGATAGGATTAGCTGGTCCTGGGTTAGATAAATCTTGTCAAGTCCTGTTTCGTACACCACACAGGTACTTGTCGTTAATTCAGTTATGTTATTCAATAAAATGTTGAAGAAAAGGACCGTATTAGATTGTATATACCCAGGACCAGCTAATCCCATTTTTCTTTTCTTGTCATCCTAAATGTAGATGGGAAAACTGTGAACATAGTTCTCTATTATAGCCATGATAACGTAATTTTCAGATAGTCCCTTGTTTTCATGGTTAAATAAACACCACGCTGCATCATCCTGTCATACAAAAATGTAGTTTGACAGCATGGAAATTGTATTGTTGCTCTGAACTCCAACATCTCTCTCTGCCGTTGCTTACAAACCAAGCAACTAGGCACTGGACAATGGAACATGACACATGGCCCCGTTGCCACTTAACTAATCCATTGCCCATCGCCTTCACATAGAGCTACCACCTATATGAAGACTCGCTTCTGCTCTGATCCACGTCATTGCCCACCTCTCTGGGTTGATTTTTGGTGGAGGATCTTAATTTTCAATTATATGAATACTTACAATTTTTGTGAACATGTCCTTCACGTCTCCGTATCCTATCCCGCGAGTCTGTGTCAGGTCGTATCAGGGTCACGGGTCAGTGTCCGTGCTTCATAGCCCACTTGTGGCAGCGAGGGCTTCACAATCGTTTAGCCTCTGGGTCATGTGCATTCCAACAGTTATCTTCTTCACTCATCTCCTCTCTTATTCTTCTTATTTTTCTCCTCAAGTTCTAAGAGGTTATAATTTTCCATATTGGTGTAGAAAATGGCAACATTGATTTGGTGGAGGTTTTTATTTAGTTGCCTTGTTTATTTATATTATTAAGAGGAATGCTAGGAGGTAACTTACTTGTAAGTGGCATACACTCCTTTCACTAAAACCGTACTACCTTTGTATTGAGATTGTAAAATGTACTTTGTTGTGAGAATCCCAATGCAGAACTTGTGTTTTTATGAGAAGCTTGTATGCAACTCACAATTGAGTTGCCTCCTAGCATTTATACAAATTAGTGATTACAGCAGAATTGTTAATGATTAGACTATTTTTGTTTCTTCAACGGGTTTCCTGCCATCCCATTGTTTTGCGGATTTTCCTGTGACAACGTTGGACATTTGGTTTTAGTTGGTCCTTGAATTGGCCTAGCTGATGAAGCGGTTGTGCATCTGTTCAAGAACAATTATTCTTGCAAACTCGTACCAAAAACTTGCTTAACGAAATTGAAGAGAGTGAACATGTCTTCTTCCTTTGTTTTTTTTCTTAGTGAGGATGATGTAGTATAGTATAACGGAGACAAGGATGAACATTTGTGAAATCTGGGAATTATGAGGCTTATCTATTTGTTGATATACTAATCGAGTCCTTTGCCAAAATAATGAAGTTTTGAGGCCAAGATTGTCTTGAGAGTTTAGACAATACATTGCTGGTGCAGTAGAGTTGTATCGAACAATTACCTTCTTGTCTTGAGTATACTTTAAACTGCAGTGTTTGAAGGGGTTGAGATGTGGTGTAGATGAAAAAATAAATGTGTTTGGTTTCTATTTTAAAAAAAATAGTTTTTCATTCAAAAACACTTTTGGTCCCAAAAACTTGTTTTATGATAATTAGTTTGGGTGCTGAGGCAAATGAACAGTCTATACTGTACATGAAAAAAATCACAACTGTTTAGTGTTTTTAGTTTTTCATTGTTTTTAAGAAAAAAATTTGGAGTTAACTTTGGATTTTTTTTTGAGATGGTTATTTTATGTTCTTATTTTGATGTTCCCTATTATCCTACTCTATCACTTAGTCTTCTTCATCCGAACTTCCAGGATTGCTGCCCAAGTATTTTAGTTCAGAATGGTCCTTTGCTCAGTTCCACTTGCCAGAAAACGTTCGGTTTGTTGCTGCATTTGGTTCTCATAACACTGTACTGATGATTGGCATGGATGGGAGGTAAGTCTTGAAGTTCAGTTCCTTCATATTTTTACCTGGAATGCTCTGTCTCCTGTCTATTACAAATATGTACTGAAGTTTCAGCTAAGTGTGGGTATCCATCAGTTGATTCACTATTTGTATTTTCCAGTTTCTACAGGTGCAGTTTTGATACCTTGAATGGAGGGGAGATGTCACAGCAGGAATACGTAAGGTTTCTGAAAACTGACCACCGGCCCTGATGGAGCTTGGCTTGAGGACTGACATAAAAAACCAAATGCTTCATCCGCCAAGTTGTATGTAGGGACTTGAATAGTTGAATATCCTTGTACATACCGATACAATACAATAATTCTGAGTTCTGTTGTATATTTGTTCTATAAAGCGAAGCTATTATATAATTGCTTTATGAAATGATAGTTGTATGCCTGTTTTGGCATTGCTTATCGTGTCCCCAAGAGGGAAAAAGAAAAAAGGAAACAGAGAGAAAGGATGGAACTGGAAGCAGAGTGGCTATGAGTTATCACGGTTGCATAACTTACATTGTTTGATATTAAGACCGTACAACAGTAGCTGACCGAGTGCATGTTAAATCTCCTATTTGGACCGTCAGATCGATCTATATATGAAATATAGGAGTTTGGAGTGTCTTTGAAAATTGGTTGGACCATTTTTCAAACCTGGGTGCGAACATCATCTTTGTAATATGTTTCGTCTGGATTTGTTGAGTGTTGAGAGCATATTTGATGATTGATTTACATGTTTTTCATAACAAAATTAACAAAGACAAATTAATTATTAGCTTATCTCTCTCGTCTAGTCTAGTACGAGTGGCGTGCCCAGTCTCCACTCCAGTACAAAGGGATGATGATAATGACTAGTTCAGCTGCGGCGTCAGGGTTTCATCTACAGCGGTTTGCTCCCTCCCCAAAAACATCAGTAACTGGACAAGTCTACCGCCCTCCTCCTCCTGCTGCTGCTGCTAGCTCGGGCTCAGTTTCACCCTCTCCCTATCCAGGTGACACTCTTTCTCCCTATCCAGGTGTCCTTGTCAGTATGTATCACATTCTAACTGTTATCCTGGAGTTCATATTTTCCCCATTTCTTTCTTTGTCAACTTCAATTATTAAACATTGACAAACAAAGAAATTTACTTATGTAAAACAATTTAATTAATTGATTTCTATATAGATAAGAACCGAAAAAAATGCACTATTGAAACATGTGATAAAAGAATGCTCAAGGATGAATGCCCATTAGTCCAAGGAATCACGAGAACTTAGATTTCATTGACTGCAACAAGTCTCAACTGTTGTTCTTCACTGTCTATCAGTCATTCCGGCATTTCATATGAGTATCGCTGTCTTCGCCCTTCCTGTAGTGTGGCTGGTTTTATTAGAAATATTTGGAAACTGGTAATAGCACACTGTAGAATGGCGTTCAAAAATCCAAGTAAATTAGTATACTCATCTGGGTATTTTCTGGGGAAAGTCCCATCCCCACTCCACATTTTTTCTGCCCATAACCTTTAATGTGCAATAATATTGCAGAGCAATTGGTGGGAGTAGAAAAGAAGCAGAAGAGGAGGAGCATAGCTGGCATCGATCAGGATGAGTTAGTTGATCCATCTGATTTGGCTGATTCAGACAGTTGTTTTCTTGACTTCAAAGGTGTTTCCATTCACCACAAGATATATGAACATCAACAAGACCCAACATCAATTCACCACAGTGCAACTCCAATGATTCTTAATCAAACTACAAAACTTAGATTTCCCATCATTTTACTGCATGGCTTTGGGGCTTCTCTTTTCTCATGGAATCAAGCTATAAAGCCTTTGGCAAGGGCCACTGGTTCCAAAGTTGTTGCTTTTGACAGGCCTGCCTTTGGATTGACCTCAAGGTCAAGGGCAGCGAGTAAACTTGCCCATCATTCTAGTACTGCTGCTGCCAGTGTCAAGGATAAGAATTCTTTAAATCCGTATTCCATGGCCTTTTCTGTGCTTGCGACCCTTACTTTTATCGACCTTTTAGCAGCTGACAAAGCAATTCTAATTGGGTATGTATTTTCTGCGTGCTAACACTTATTATTGAAGTAGTGATTTTTATTTATTTTTTTAATTGCAGCATTCCGCACGGAAACTTTTGTTTGTTTTTTCAGCACTAGTTTAGAGTCACAAATCACAATAAGCATTCAGCAACTATTCAACTGCTCAATGCTTAAAAGTTCAGTACCAATACAACTGTTTGCTGGATACTGAAAATTCAGGACCGAGTTAACATTGGACATTTTCATCATTTTGCAAGAGATCATACTAGTTTAATGGCATGAGAAACATGAACCCCATCTAATAGATCTTATAGCAAGTCCAGTTGGAGTGCTAGATACACCATGCCATATATGCCCCAAATCAGCATTTTTAGCACCCATCCAGCCCATGGTATAATTCACACCCAAAATCATTCCAATGCAACAATATCATTTAGGCATGCTAAAATATTACAAACGACATAATATCTTCCGTTCGTCTATGTTCACTTACATGGAGAAGTATTGGACAAGCGGCACAAAGTGTTAGTTACTTAAAGTACTGATGGTACATATTCCGCCATCCGTCGGTCACTAACGTGATAGAAGGTGCTATATGGGACCTCAAATTTGGCTGAGTTTTGAACACCAGTTAATTTATGACCCCATATAGCACCCCTTCTGGAAACATAGTTCTTTGTAGTGCATTTCAATATCTCATATTGGTTACTCAACTTGTCGTTGTTTAGTGGAAAAAACTATAAAAAATGTTGATCCAAACTTGCCCAAGCTTTAATTCAACTACTATAAGGTCATGGATGTGTGGCACCATTATCGAAAATCGTATTTTTCTTCCTCGTAACTTCTCTTTTCTGACAGCTGTAATATGTTCAAACCTCAAAATATGAGATCCCAGGCATTCATCCGGGTCCCTTGTAGCAGTTAACACATACTTTGAGGCTCCTGAGCGTGTAGCTGCTCTGATCCTTATTGCTCCTGCAATTTTGGTGCCACGTAAAAGAAATCAAACGAAGAGAGAAAAGCGTAGTGAAGGCAGTCTCTCTACTTCAAAAGTTAAACAGAATCCTTTTGCTATGGCTCGCAATATTTTATCAAAGTTTTCAGCGTACATTGCATGGCCTATAGTGAGGATGCTGAAAGGGATGATGAATACGATCAGCTCTCTATTTAGAAGACTCTTGATAGCTTTTCTGCATTCAAAAGTCGCTGTAATGTTGGTGAGGGATTTCTATGAATTTTTTCCCCAATAACTATTATAAACATTGTCAGTTGTTATTGTTGAAGACTAAATTGTCTATTTTGTTTCAAAGTTGAGGATGGTTATAGACAAATTTGGTGTTGCTGCCATTCGGAATGCATGGTATGATGCAAGTCAAATCACTGATCACGTCTTACATGGTTATACAAAGGTGTGCCATGATCATGTACATTGCATGTTCCCTCTAAACTATGTGTATAGCCCATAAATGTTCACATGAGAAGTGCATAACTCTATGATCTTACAATCACTCACAGCCATTGAGGACTAAGGACTGGGACTGGGTTCTCTTAGAATACACAGTGGCCATGCTTACAGATACTGCATCTGAACCACCATTACCTGAAAGACTGAAGGAAATATCTTGTCCAGGTAATCATTGTCAACTTGTGTTTTTCTTACCAAATTTGTACTGGAGAAATTGTATATTAGAAGTAGTAGCCTTGAAGATTAGGAGATGGATGTTATAGGAAAACCTGACTTATTGACCCTAACAATCTTCATTATATAATTAAACAAGACAGACAACAACAATAGAAATATGTAACATGGAAACCCAAAATCAGAGAGAAAGTGATGTAGTGATGCTTATAAAATGTGCACTGTGCATAGTACGTGAAGTTACTTTCCTAACACTAGCAACGTAGCAAGTATTAACTTTTTCTTCTTGTTCTTCACAAATTTATGCTCTCATGATTCATTGTTCTAGCAATGCTCTCGTCACAGTTAGACTAATGGTCCTTTCAATTAAGTGGTAGATCAGACTCATGTAACCTGCAGTAGATATTGATGAACAGCTCTCATATACAGCTTCCCCATGTATCTCTTCTTTTATGGAATAAGAAATTTTCTACAGCATAGAAATTTGTAGCGTCAAATATGTCTCCTCATGTTTCAGCTCCTGTTCCCCCTTACTTTTACAGTGCTTATTATCACTGGTGATAATGATCGACTGGTTCCCTCCTGGAATGCTGAAAGACTATCACGAGCTATACCTGGCTCTTGTCTGGAAGTAATCAAGAACTGTGGTCATTTGCCTCATGAAGAAAAAGTTGAAGAGTTTATTTCAGTTGCTCAGAAGTTTTTGGAAAGAGTTTTTGGAGCTGCAGAGGAACAGCTTCTGCAAGCCGCATCCTGAGTTTGAAGTGTAACTTTGCAAGTACATTTTGTATACAGTTTATTCGTTTACTTCCATTTGTTAATTTCTCAAGCCTAGCGTACAAGTATAGAATGTTTATTTTGGACCTTCAGTTAGAATCCTTGTTGGAGATGCCTGACATAGAGTGTTGTATTTTTGTTTGTGCTTTTGGAGATGTTTCAGGTCTTTTATGTGCTCCATGTTCACCTTACGAGTTAAAATTTCTCTAAGCATTTGAAAGTTATCTTAAACTGACATTGAAAACGGGAAGAAAGAACATACCATGTCTGACTTGATGAGTTGTTGAACTGACAAAAAGCTTATACTTGTAGGGCTTTAGGCATGTTGGCCTACTAATCGTTAATCACACACAGTACACAGTACACAGACACTGACACAGAGACTAGTAACACAGGAATCTAGGGATTTGGTTCTGACAGAGCTAGTATATCAGCAGTTAGAAAAAGATGCAACAATACAGCTGAAGCCTGAGTGTTGTCGCGACTTTTTCTGGAGAGGATTTTCAAACTTTTGCCAGTTGAACTGTCTTGAGTGTTTTCCACCTTTAACTTTCATTTATTTTTATGAGAATGAGATAATTTTGAGCCCCCTGCCTCTAAGTCTCATTGCTATGAGGTTTGGAGTCGGAAACTTTTTATACTTTAGTGACAACTACTCCTATAGGCGTGGAGTCGAAGTGTAATAAAACTGGGATTATAGATATAGGAAACAGGGAAAAAAAACTTGGAAGAGTTAACAGTTCCACATTCACATACTCCCATAATCTGTTTGAGCTAATTCACTTTGACTGTGGAGGAACGTGCGACATTAGCCTTACCTCTACAAAAGAAATCAATGTGCACGCAACACCAATGCCATATTCCCATTTGGAAATCATATTAATCTTCTCTAAAATGTGATTATTTATAATAAAGTGCTGAAATTGTGTAAGTGGTCGATCTAAATGGCTTCAATTTACAAATTTACAGCAGCGACAAACAAACTACCGAACTAGGATTTTTGGTTTATGAGAGGACCATAACTACACGATGTCAATGGGATTTGAAAATAGGGTGCCATACGCATTGATTTGATTCGCGCTGATGATTCCTCTATCTGGTGGTTGCGGTGAATGTCTGGGAAATGGGAATAAGATTTAAGGCAAGTCTTGCATAAGATTTATCTGGATGTTTTCATACTAGGTATAGACATTTTCGTTTCGGTCTTGGATCAAGGATGCCATCAAGTTATTCTGGATTCCTAGGTGGTGCCCGGTCATGGTTCCCCCTCGTACTCATGGTTGAAGATTAAAGTTTCAGGACTACCAAAAACCCTCAAGTCCTTGAACAAACACCACTTTGGTAATATCTTCACCCACTTGAAAGACAAGGAACACCAACTCAAAACCCTTTTGGAGGTACCTTCAACCCTATAACTCAATCTCATATATCTGCCATCAAAGTAGAAATTGCTGGTCTCCATTCCAAGCAAGATGTCTATTGGAAACAACACTCAAAAACACATCATATCAAAGATCAAGACCATAATACAAAAAAAAATCATATTCAATAAAGAGGAGAAATAACAATATTGATAAGTTACAAAAGGAGAATGGAGACTGGGTATCCAACATGGATGATATAGCTGCGGAGCTCAATGCAAGCTATGGGGACTTGCTTGTCTTCACCCCTTTTACCCCAAACCATCAGCTGATTTTTCTCTTTGACCTTTTTAACCTCTGCATTTCTGAAGTAGAGAACCTTCAGCTTACCAGAATTCCATCCATAACTGAAATCAAAAATGTTGTTAACACTATGGGTGGTTCCAAAGCCCCAGGCCCCTGATGGTTTACCTGCTCTTTTTTACCAAAAATATTGGAGAATTGTAGGGCAAGAAGTGATCAATGGTGTTCAATCTTTCTTCCAATCTGGCAGATATATGAATCTAACCTACATTTGCTTAATCCCCAAAATCAAAAGCGAAAATTCTTCCCAATAGATTGAGAAGTCTTCTCCCTAAGTTCATTTCCCCCCACCAAGGGGCTCTTTCTCCTGGGAGATCTATTGGTGACAATGTAGGTGTGGTTCATGAAGTTATTCACAATATCAGATCGGTGAAGAAAGGTGGCAAAAGGTCTCTTTGCCTTTAAGCTGGATATGTCCAAAGCCTATAATAGGGTTGATTGGAATGCAATTATCTTGAGAAGCTAAAATCTCTATGAGAAATGGATGCAGATGGTTTATTTATGCCTCTCCATTGTTAAATACCAAATGCTTCTTAATATATGGTTCACCTCTTAGAACCATCTCCCCCCAAAAAGGGTTAAGGCAAGGGATCCTCTTTCTCTTTACATTTTCATTCTGTTTACTGAAACTCTTTCTAGGAGGCTTAGGAAGAGTGAAGTGGTAGATCTATTACTCCTATCAAGATTGCCAGAGAAAGTGTGGGCCTCTCTCACCTGAATGCTTAGGAAGGCTGAAGTGGATAGATCTATTACACTTATCAAGATTGCCAAAGGAATACTAGTTAGTAGTTACTGATGGCCTTGGGAGACAAGAAAGCTTCACTAGTGTCATTTTGGAAGGAGATTCAAAACGGATCAGTGATATCTTGGGGAGTACACAACTGAGCTATAACTGGCAGTGGAGAATATCAGCATGGTCACCTTGGGTTTTATTTCATGCTTTTTTCGATGTAACTATTAATTGTAAATTTGTAATAGTAAGGCAAATGGGTTAGCCATTTGGTCAAAAGAACAAGGTTATATTTAAGTGAATTATGTATGTTTGATGGGTACCCAGCACCATCCATTTTAGAGTAATGAAATGAAGCTATTTTTTTTTTTTAAAAAGAAAAGATTATTTGCGAAGAAGCATAGAAAATGCGAAAAGAAGATATATACCTTGGATTATGTGGAATTACTAATTACATCAAACTATGTTTTTGATGGTACAATCTTAGAAAGGTGAATCAATTGATATGATTAGGCTAGGATCTTGCAGGGTAGGCAACTCGAAACCAGACATAAAATCATCACCAAAGATAACAGCTCCAGCTGCCAAAGCACCTGCACCCATCCCCGCAGCAAAGTTAGGCCCACTGGTGCGTCCTGCAGCTGTTCCAGCTGATGATGATGGTGGTAAATTCACCCAAGTCCCTGCCAGTTGGTCTGTTCTTGGAAGGAAAGTAGGCAAATACCCCACGTGTGAAGGTGGTGGCGGAGGTGGAGGAGTGCGAGGCGGACGATAGTTAGGATCACCTACTGATGATTGTTTACCGTAGAAGTTAGGGCGTGGGTCGTATACTGAACTCATCTGTGTCTGTGGCTGCGTGTAATTTTCTGTCTGATTATGCGACTGAGATGAGAATGAGCCATTTCCTGTGCCCAAGGAAATGCCATTCCCTTCATCTTTGAGTTGGAACCCTTCCTCATTACCTGCAAAACACAACGTGATACTTTCGCATTCATCGAAATTCGAAATGGTCCTGAGACCGCCAAAATAGTCTTATGGTAAAATGAACACGAATAGTAACAAATCGTTTGAATATACAACAAGACATCAACGAGGATTGTCATTGTCAGTGGCATTTATAGTCAATTGAAAAATCTGCATGCTATTACTACTACGATGCTAACCTGGGTAGGAAGATATGTCGTTGTCGCTCCCGTCTTTATCAGAGATTCGAATGGAGATGTCTACAAGCCCTTGAACCTTGCCAGAGGTCTTCTTCCGCAACTGAAAGCTCCCCACTTGTTCAACCCCATTGTTTGAAGCATCCGACTTATGCTTGGCCAAAAACTCTTTCAGGACAACAACTGCTGTCCCCTGAAGGTTCTCCCTAAGAAAAATGGCATCCCTACTGTACAGTTCAATATGTAGCGCCAGACCTTGCCACTTTGCATCAGAGTTGTCGATCAAGGCCGAGAACTTGGTTCTCCAAGTTGGGTTGGTGCTCCCTGAAGTGTCAATCTTGGTGCAGTATTTACTCTTGGGGTCAATCCACCCAACGGCAAACCACTGGAGCTTCCATAGAGCTGATGAACGACGGAGCCCGCGAGCCGAGATTATGCAGATTTCAGCGCAGATTTTCGCCATGTCTTAATTCATGAACCTGTGGCGTGAGAATGGGAAAACTTTTGTAAAGTTGTTTGTGTTTAGAGAAGAAAAGCAGGACGCTTTCCCTTCTTTATCTGATAAAAGAATATTGCTTTACTTGACAGAAAGGTAATTCCAAACCACTTTGCATATTTGAGACTAATACCGCTTCCCATGGCTCAATTGATTCCTTTCAAGCCTCAATTAGTCAATTCTCATTGGGAATCATCATGTTAAAATGAGATTTTCTCTTGGACAATGCAAGTGAAAAGTGATTTGTTCATAATACTCTATGTACTAATGTACCGGGCGTTCCCCAATGTTTATGTGGGTTAACACAGCATGCTGGCCATTCTAATCCCATATTCCTCAGAGCTGGTCGTCATCAAGCAGTGTCCATGCTTGTGAACGAGTTTCCCAGTGCTGTGCGAATTAATTTATATTTATATGTATATGATATCATCAATTTGTTGCAAGGAATGTTAGGTATCCATAGGAGGCTTGCTGGTCAAGTCTTGGCAGGTTGGCCCCGATCGGTTCGATTCCCACACATACACCAAGGAGAATGGGATTTAAGGGGTTAGGAATAAAGCTTTAACTGTGGGAACTATATATTAAAAAGGGATGGAGTTGAAATGCAATGCGTGTATACGAAGACAGCAAACAAAATTATGGAGAGACAGATTGTTAACATTGTGACGAAACTACAACATAAATTACAAGGAAAAAGAATAAATTTTAATTACAAGATTTGAAATATACGTGTGTTTTAAGGGCCGCGGTATTGGCACCCCACTTTAGGGGACTAATACCATTTGAATGATATATGTCATTTTTCTCTTCAAAAATGAATAATATATGTCATATATCATCCAAAGGAGTGCTAGTCCCATAAAATAGGGTGTCAATACCTTCGCCAGTGTTTTAAGGACATTAGAAAGGATTGAATCAACTTGCGCTACACAGGATAATAAGCTCATGGGTTTCGCCTTACTTCACCATTGAAATACGAAAAAAGACTTTGTCTCCAATCTCAGCTCAGATCAAGGGCAGATTCCCCCTGAAAGAAGGGGGGGGGGGGAGTGCTAGCACTAATTGTCACGTTTTGCCTTCTTGGGGATATAATATATGAATAGTTTACCACTATATATTTAGGGGAAGTTAGGGGGTTGCAACCCCAGTGAGCCAACTCCTGGCTCGGATGTATCTCACTTCTTTTTGGGTGTGAAGCTGCGTCAAACCAAAACACCCAACACCCAACACCCAACGCTCCCTGAACAGGAGGTGATCGATCCAGATGCATCATGTAATACTGCTACCTTGTAACAATATTTTTGTTGATGTTCGAAATGACAATACTACAAAATGTGTACAAATAAAGAAAAGGAAGGGGCTACATTTCCCCCCTGATAACTAGAACTACTGAACTACATCCCTACCAAATCAGTTGAGGCAAAAATAAACTGTCTGGGAATTCCACGTACCAAGACACAGCTCAAGATCATCTATACAAGGTATTTATGATATTTTGTCTTTCAATTTTTCTTACCCATTTGAACTTACCATTATGTACATCTCATCTTTGCAACGGTGGATTAAGATCAGTGAGGGCTAGAGTATCAGAACAAGATCAGAGAAACATGATTTTCAAACTAGTAAGTCAACAGTGGTTATCTTAGATGAGAAGCTTCTCTTGATGGTGGAACTAGCAACAGCTTCCGCCCAGCAGGTACAACGTTCTTATCGCCTTTAGTGTTGTGTTCAAACGGGGCTTTCGCATACATCATTGTGGTGGACATTAGAATATCATCTCCAAATCCACAAGCTTCAAAGAATAATCTGTGAAAATATTTAGGTCACTGGTGGTATAGCCAGATAAGATCTTTGCGCATATAAACTAGTTTATGTCTACAAGGTGGTTAGAATCGTGTGATTGTGCATTCGTGCCATTTGCGAATGCGTAGTGTAGAAAGGCTTGCTGATCAAGTCTACTGTACCCTGTTTCTTGCGCACATGCCTCACACGGACAACAGACTTGAGAAAAGACTTGAGTAGTATAATTAACCGGAATTTTTCCCGAAGTTCACAAACTCTGAATGCTTTCTCAAATGTATGTACATAAGCCTTACGTTTCATAAATGTGTTTGTGTTTGTGTGCTGGGGGCGGGGGGAGGTGGAAGGATGATCCATGCAGAACCTCCTCGCATTTGGGTAGCATCAAACATGCAGACATGTACCGGAGGCAGACAAGCATGTCCCCAAAGTACTTTTGGTAGGTGAAGTTTATTCAGTGGGCCATAGTCAGTTAGGCACTAATATAGGGTTAAATTTTTCATTGAGCAAGTGTGTGTTTATGCATAGACATACATCCCTGTTACCAATCAAGAAAAGGCAGGTTCACTTACTTATATACAGGGTTAAAGTCAAATACATCTAAGTAACAAATAGGGAAAAACTGTACAGCGACAACAACCTAGTACAGTATTACACTACTCACAAAAAACAACCATCAGGACTGGGGAAAACTAAAGTCATGGTATGATGAAGCTAAACAGGCTTACCAATCAAAAAAAAAAATGATGAAGCTAAACGACCATCAAACTTGAAATCAGTAAGAAAATCGGGATGCACTGGAGTGGAGACCTAGGGTATTTATACTGGTGAACAAATGTATATTAGGTAAACCATGGGGTCATGCAGTTGTTAAAGGCCTTCATTTTGTTGGACCTTCCTACATCTTGTCATGCCACTCTTATTGCTTTTGTTCATTTTTCTTTTCAGTAACTAGAACTCAAGTAAACCATTGGTTTGAGTCCCTTTTTTTCTCAATTTTTGAGCCATTGATTTCTTCTCTAGGGTTTACTTCCAGGTTATAGAATGGGCTTAGAGGTTGTAAAAGCAGTACCTTTCTTTTTCTGAGCACAGGGCTGATATATCATATATGCCTCGGCTACAAAGCACCCTGAAGAAAACAAACACTTATTATGAACAGAAACATCACGAAAACTCAAGAATTCGAACATTCCCTTATTCTTTGGAAAACCGAAAAAGTTCTAAGATTTTTTAACTTGTCAAACCTTACTAATTACACACAGACTTGTATCTCACCGGAGTTTTTCCCAACCGACAATCTGAATTAAGTATATTGGTTTTGGTAGAGTCGGGGATATTCTCATAATTTTATTTTACTCGATATGGGATTGGTTTGGCTGCTGCATTCCACATTGTGAATCTAGAACATGTAAAGTAGTATGACAGCAAGTAAGAGGGCTATCTCGACTTATGATTCTACTATAAAAAAAAAAGAATAATGTGTGTGTAGATATACCTTATGATTCTACTGAGAATTCTTCTACCAATTCCAAGTCCTTGTAGTGAAGGAAGAACCTGAAAAGAGCTTCGGAATTACAAGAAGTAGGAAGTTGTATCTTTTTGGTGGGACTATCATTCATATATAGAAGCAAATGCATTAGTGTTTGAAATGAATTACGTATAATAATAATACCACGACGTCATGGATTGAAGCCGTCAAGCCATTATCAGAAACAGCTCGACCAAAACCGACCAACTGTCCTCCTCCACTAGTGTTAGAAGTGCATTCTCCAACGAGTCCCACCATTGGCATTGGCAATGGAAATGGGAAGGAAGGGAAAGGGCTGTTGAAGGCGGAGACCACCACCGAGCTGTGGGAAAGAGCTATCCGAAGCTTCTCCGGCTCGACAGGTTCGACGCGACCATTTTGGTCGAGCTTTGGGAACCTGTGGCAGGAGAGGTTGGCGGAACTGAAAAGGTCTGTGAGGTGACCAACGTTGACGTCAGATGGGTTTGTAGATATAAACACACTAGGGGGTGTGCGTCGGTGTCGGACTTTGCTGTTGGGTGTTATTTTCAGCACAAATCTGCACTACAGCCATTGTTGATGCCAAAAACTCTCCTCTCCTCTTATCCACCCATTACTTACACTCTCGCCAGTGTGCACTCCACGTGCTTTGCTTTTTTTAGGCCTAGGTGTCATGTTCTTCTTCAGCACTGTCTCAACTCTCAAGCCTGAGAGCTTGCTGGTGGCCCCGTCAGCCAACTTATTGTTTGTAAAACAGCTTCCATGCGAACAAAAGCGATATGTCAATGTACTGTTGTGCATTTGTGCCTAAATTCCCAAGTACAAGATCAATAATAGAGTCCTATTAGGGTGATTTAAGCATCACAATTGTTACACATCAGCTGCGTAACCAAATTGTATGAAAAACGAACAACCATAATGGGGACCGAGAAAAAAATCTGGGAGGGAGACCTGGGGTTCCAGTGACTAAACCTCTGGACGTTCTCAAGATGCACAGAAACTCAATAATAATCAGATTCATCTGTCCAGGAATCTCAATAATACCAAGAGAAACGCTTAACCCTGTACCAACCCTCTTTTGTCCACTATGCAACACACTTGGCGAGGGGAGATCTGAACTTTGTACTTACTCCAGCATCAGTCCCTTCGTCAAAATCACGCATTCATGATTTCACAATCAAAAGACAAATATTTGTAGGAAATTCAGAGTCCCTATAGACAGTACGAGTTACCTGCTTGTTACTGAATCACTTAATCCAGTGAATAGAACTCTGGAACCTTCCAAATGCAAAGTCCGCACAAAATAAGGATAAAAAGTAAAATCACAATGAATAATTGAATAGTTTATAAATAAATAAACATGACAGAAGGCTTCTCTAGGCATTAATTTACACATCGTTGTCACTGACAGGTGCCTTCCACCTCCGGGGTCTGCAAGACAGTCCTTACAAATTGGGTGCCGATTTCATACAACTCTATACAACTTATCAACAAAATGTTGGAATGTGCAACTAGTCTAGCCTCAGAAAAGTATGCGGAGATAGAGAACAATCCAGCCAGCCATGGATAGTATAGCAAAGATGTGAACCCAGAACAGAACTGCAGCTGCCTCTCTTCCACATCCTCGTAAATTAGCTAAAGCACCTACAGAGCACGGAGAAACATTATCTAAGAAGACGCATTTGATAACGACCATAAAAAAAGATACTTCTTCCTAACTTTTTCTTTTCTTTTCTTTTCTTTCCTTCCAGGTAATCAATACTTATACTACCTGACTACCACAACCTTTTATTAAGCTAACAATTAAAAAACACAACATATTTTAATCAGTAAAATATATTGGACAAACATATAAAAAGGAGATAACGGTAAAAGTAAAAACTGTATAAGAAATCAGCTAGGATACCCTAGTTGACAAGCATACCCTATGAATACAATGATAGAGAATATGACATTGAAGATGCAAAAACCTCGAACCTCTAGATACAGGTCATAGAAAACGAAATGTAGAAAAATAATTTCATAAACGAAAAGAAAAACAAAATACAAAAGATATTTACTCTAAAAGATGGTAGACCGGAGCCCAGGTTTACCTGCAAGCACAGATGTAGGCATCGTATGCTGTAAAAGGAGGACAAATCTGAACATTTTATCTCCAACTGGAAGGAGACCAAGTTTGTCAGCCAACATAACAATTCCAAGCCCTGCCGGCGGAACCAAAACCAACCGTCCAAAAATGATTGCAGCGGTTGTTCTCAGTCCAAGCTTTGAGCTTCCTGGACCTACATCAATATCATTCATTGTAACGTCACAAGAACTCTCAGGATTCTTAACTTTAAAGTATTTTCATACAACAGCTATTCCATTAATTCAATATCATGCATCATCGATTTGCCCTCTTTATACATGCTTGTGATTCTAATGTTTGCAGAAACAACTTTTTTACTTACCATCTACAAGATTGCCGCCAAGTGCCAGTAAAATGCATGGAATCATCGCTTCCCTGATAGTAACACATAAATGTTAGATATCATTCTGAGACTGGCTTCAAGAAATCGATTAATTGACAGATGCAGAAGGATCTTCTGACAAAAAATTTATGCACTTTAAAAAAGACAAATGAATGTTCATACTTAACAACAAAGTTACGATTCACCAAGTAAGTACCCCCAAATTTTCAGAAGAAATTTTTTAAGTATACCACACAGGGCTTTACTTTCACTTCCTTAAACTATAACTGTAGTTCCAATATGTAATTTAAAACTTGGAAAACAAACCAAGCTATAAGTACAGTAACTCGCATGAATTATTTTTTGGAAAATATAAAACATACCCGAGAATTATGCAGCTGTCAGTGAAGAAGAAGAGTGGGGCATCATCAGTAAGGATCAGTTTTTTCAAAAATGGTATAGCGCCAATTACCATTGCCAAGATCTGCAGCAAGGATCGAGTTATCAATTACAAAGGGGGAAAAAAAAACAAAAGTAGGTTGAGGGAGCCTACAATTACAATAAGAACCAAAGAGGACAGAAATTTTTTTTAAAAAAAAACACATACACCAATAGGTAAGACAGTGTAACACTTGCATCAAAAGTTATAGTTAGTGGTTACAATGTCAATATAAACCTGGAACTTCCCACAATTGGCCACAACAAATACAAATAGTCTGTATGTAATGGCCTCAGTCAAAGAAGAGTATCCACCAAAATCAAACTTCTATAGCCATGTCAACATATACAAAGCCTGAACAGCTTAACACCAGTGCAAATGCACTGTATAGTTAAGTTTAAACATGAATATAGACCTCCTCACATCACTCAGTTATAGTCTCACCAATCTAACAGAGAGATAATGTCAGCACTCTTAAGAAAAGGTCAATATTAGTAAATTATTTAAAGGAAAATTAACCAAAAAGGTAACGAACTTTGCCCGGAAATTCAATTGGGGTAATGAACCTTTTTTTTCGTCAATTGGGGTAACGAACTTAAGAAATTGGTAATTAAGAGATATCCATCCACCTGCCGTCCAAAATTAAAATCAGCATCTTCCCAAAAAAATACTTAAATTGAAAAACCCCATTCCCCAAATACTCAAAATTGAAGCTCTCCAAAAAGTATTACGTAATTAAACTTCATTTCATGCCTAAATTTATTAGAGCTTCATTTCGAGTCTTATTTTATTATAGTTTTATTCAATTTGAAGATTCAATGTTTTTGAAGATTTATTTTTGTTTGCTCAATTTCAAGTTATGAGTTCAAATTTCATCCACTAGTTATTATTGTGTAAGCCTGCACCCATCAATCCTGGGAAAAGATTTGTTGGATGCTAAAATTATCCAAATGACCACTTATCCAAAGATTATCCAGGTTTAAAATAAATAAAAACATTTTTTTGTATTATACATGATGGAAATTTTGGACGGCAAGGTGACAGATACCTCTTACTGACCAATTCCTTAAGTTTGTTACCCCAATTGAGGGGAAAAAAAGTTCACTACCCCCAATCGAATTTTCAGACAAAGTTCGTTACCTTTTTTGGTTAATTTTCAAATTTTAAAACTATAAAATGGTATAGACAATCCGGATCCATCGAAATCAGCTAATAAGCGCTTGAGTACCACCAATAAAGTCCAAATTGACTGCGAAGGGATCCAAAGTTTGTTAAATGGATCAAAACCAAATTATTCATAGCTCAAGATATTGCTAACAAGTAATAACGATGGTGAAATCTGAGTACTGCAAATAACAAATCACATCAATAAGTTTTAAAAGCTTACAGATGCAATAATCGGGGGCTGAAGGATTTGCTTGAGCTTCAACTTCTCATATATATAAGCAAAAATTTCACTGATCTGCATCAAGGAGCACGGTAAACATCTAACCAAAACTAAATTATGTTTATACAACATGAATTGAGCAAAACAATTAAATCTTTCATATTATGAATGCCACCTCTTAATTATAGAGCATGAATTTAGTGTATGGCCATATGGTTAATTTGAGTTTTAGCGAATATTTAATGATCTCTGATTTATAGTTACTGATGCTTCAAGATTGTGCTCATATGACAGGCAAGTGTCAGATCGTAACAACTAACAGCTATATGGCAGGTGGTTGTGTGAATTGAGACATTAATCACATTCAAGCACGTTAGTGGGCTTCAAGGCATTAGACGTTGGAATGACATTCAATGTTGTGTCAAGGGGCTAAAACCTACTCGGCCCAAACAAAATTAAGATTTGAGTATGGGTTTAAAAGACTAAAGCCCAATGAAATTTAAAAGAAATAAGCCCGCTACAAGGGTTTAAAAGATTAAAGGAGAATTGCTTCACTTAATCCCTCATTAAACAGGTCATATTCTTCATTCCTCTCTTCTCTCTGTTCAACTCTGAGCAATTCACTCGCCATTTTCTTCAACTCTTGTGCCTTAATAAAGAAGTACTTTTGTTTGTGTTTAGTATTTGAATGAATTACAGTAAATGTTTAATATTTGATTTATTGAAAGTACGTAAAATTTAATTAATATGGGTGCGCGTGTGTGACTATGTATAACATATATATCAGGGAAAACAACTGCCTAGCATGTAGGCGTAACCGCGTAAGCGCTAAGCACTCTCCCACCGACCGACAACCACCTAGCGTCTTTTAGAACATTGATCCACATAAAAGAGTCGAGGGCCTTTCTCTAATTACTTTAATATTACATGGAACAAAAACACCTAATCCCCCTTATATGACTATAACTCAGAGTTCATGCAATATCAAAATCGAAATTGCTGGGACATTTATCAATCAGGGAAAGACAGTACAACATGATAAAGAAAACTTTGCACACTTGTAAAGGGAGAAGTTTACTTTTCCAGGCTTTGATGTATTTGCAACAATTGGTTCTGGCTCCGGTGTGGGCAGCAAGGGTACTTGCTCAGCCGTATTATTAGACGGGGCGTTCTTGATTGGTAGTAGTCCATCATCTATGTCAAAGGTACCCTCCGAAGGCGGCGCAAGCATTTGAAATACATATGTGTAGAGGACAATTGCACCAACCTGAAACATGTTCATCAATTTTTCTTCCCATCAGAGTCAAGATTTTGGTGAACACAAAACAAAATATAAAATATAAACAAATGCATGCAAGTGCTAAAGCAAATATCCGATTTAGATGCTGAAACTCCCTGAAAAAGTCATCTACTCTGCTCAAACCATCATTTAGTCTTAACCGTTGTTTTCTTTGAATAGACGTGACAAATTTCGCATTGTGAGGACTAGTTATAAATTTAGGAACTTGAATTACACATGTCAAATCATATAAAAACTCTTGACTTTAAATGGTACCATCAAAAACTACTAGGTGCCCTGGCCTCTGCCCATGAAAATTTGGAGCCATTCCGGATCTTCATGTAAGCTGCCCATGGATCCACTTCATAACTCTTGAGAAAAATGATGGATGGTGGCAAGGACCACCCTTCAATATATAATAGATAAAGCCATAAACGTCAATATTGTACTTCTTTTGCCTTGGCCACAATTCAAATATCAGTGACCGAACAAATATCTGAGGCTTCAATGTCAATTGTACTTTTGTGTATGGTCTCAACAACTTCCTACTTGTATTGGAGTTTGATAATCATCAATGCTTAAAGTATTGAATATTTCCGGAAGGGGGTTGGGGGTGGGGGCACGGGAGTGCTGTGTTTAGCATGAACGTCGTTAAAGAACATCAACAAAGCCTTCAGATTGAATTCATCAATTAGAGGAAATTGAAGATTACAAACCTCTCTTTTTTTTTCCCTAGTAAAACAGAAAACTCTACTACAAAGCAAGTGGTAGATAGAATCGCACAGAAACCACTAACAAAGTCGAAAGATTCAAACCTGAGTAACCTCCAATTCAAGAGATCTTCACATCACAGGCCTCTAATGAGGCATATTATGTGTTCTTTCCAGGCTTATGAGTAATTCATTTTTCTTCACATCACAATAATGTTTTTCTCTCCAGGCTTATGAGTAATTCATTTTTACTACATTTTACTTGGAGAAAAGCTATGTATTTTTATTTCAAAGACAAAAAAGATATGCAACTGATATAATTGGGAACATTACATCAGCACCAAGACCAAAAAGTAAAAACCATATCAGGATGTTCTAGAGATAGAGACTTCAGCATTGGACCACCTTAAGGTGTATGTCTTGCCTCACAAAGGTAAACCCTTCAACTAAGCTTTAAAATTATAAAATTCAATAAACTTGACGCACTGCAAACAGATCAGTTAGTCGACACTCGACAGCAACACATATAGACGGCATGAGTTTTATGTCGATGGAATTATTGGGACCTACCCATTGGCCGAATGAGATGTAGGCATTTCCATCTTGGCTACATTTGTCTGAATCACCAAATGGGTTGGATTTGTCTCGACATAAAGCCGCAATCAAAACAAGCGGCACGTTTCCAATGTTTCCTGTAGAAGAAAGTACACAAGTGATATTTCAGGAAAGTTCAAGACATTCACCATAAAGTCAATAACAAACAAATATACAACATTTCACTCTACCAAAGAGATTGAAAAATTAAGTTGATAAATCCTAAAACTTGAAACAACTTCTGCCAATGTTTGACCTATTCTAATAAGCTGAATCTTCATAGTGGAACCCAGCCATTAATGCGTAATCTAAGGGCCCTTTGGAAATAAGTTGTTCTAAGTAAATGATTCTAAAGGGTAAATGTGTGCGTGATCCCCATAAATGGCCCATATGGCAAGCTCCAAATAAATCCCGATTGGTGGGCCTGTCAGTAACAGAGCAACCCAGTTGTAACCACAGATAAGCTGTGGCTCATCGGGAATCTAAAGTCCGTCACAGCAGCAGAGCGCCATAGGGAATATGTTTCAACAAACCTGTACTCAAAATCGCCAGCACCATAGAGAATGTAGCCTGCTGAAAAAAGGTCCAATTCCTAGAGAAAGCTATTGATCCAAAGAACAATTTCGTAGAGAAAACTAAAAACCCGTCAGCATTTGGTCCTCGAAATTTTGGATGTTTCACTAGCCAAAACTACAAACTATGTGGAGAAGAAATTATTGAGTCGGTCACTTGTGAGTTAGGAATGGGTAGTTTCGGTTTTGTCCCTTAGAGTAGCTTCCTAGCTCTCTTGTACTTGTTATCAGTTACTTCACATGTGATTTGAAGTTAACCAGGAGCTAGTGGATTAAAGTTTTGGATAAATGTGGGTTACCAAACAATCAGTACGAAAGTGACGGATTGCAGCATTTGAACCAATTGTAACTCCATTTACAGGTTAATCCGTCATTATCATTTTTCAAGATTCACTTTGTCGATCAATTAGGCATGTTCAGTTGATCCATCAGCATGTTGAATTGTAAGACTTAGTTGAAAAAGGATAATTGCTGAACAGTACAAATTTATTTACACGTCTTTCCAGAGTGTAATCTTTTCCAGCAGTATAAAGCATAAACTAAAACATGAATTATTAGAATACTGAGATGTAACATACCAATTCCAATCTGTATAATTGTAAACTTGAAGAATGGATATGGCGGCCGTACGATGGATGCAACGACAAAACCTATAATAGATCCTGATATCGTAGCCAGAACAACATTGAAAGGAATGAACCACCTGCAAAGAGATTAATATCAATTACATTTATCATATCAAGATGATATTTAACACTATAATAAATGACACTGTTAATTGACAAGTGAAGAAATATGCAAGGAGGAGATACAGAAACAATCTCACTACGAACAAATGAATGACACCACTGTCTTGTCATGGAAGACCTTGACAGTGAGGTATATTTCAACTGTGGAATATTAGCATTCCAACATGTGCAGTATTTAAAGCAGCTAAACGAAATAATACCTGCATATTGTGCATGTTATCTTGATAGAGCCTTAAAATATCAATTAAATCTAGAAATACGACTCATACAAGATAAGGGGCAAAGATTGCTACGCACCACTCGAGCATTTTCTGTACAGTGACAGCTCGTCCAAGTTGAGAAAATATCAGACAGGGGAGCAAAAGCGAAAACACCAACTGCGTCACAGAGTTACAGTTACTGCAAGTTTACGCTAAGAGAATAATACATGACAATCAAACGCAAGCAAAGATTTCAAGAGAAAAAGGAATTGCAAAGAAAATGTTGCTTTTGTAGGAAAACCTTATCTACCCAATCTAAAAGGCGAATCTCCTAAGTATCAATAGTCCCGCACTGCCTCTGTAATCTTGTGTTGTGCATAAACACTTGGGCACCCACTCCTTGCAAGATGGGGGTTTCAAGGAGGGAGTACCACCGATGGGTTTATCACTTAGCACCCATCGACCACAAAAATTATAGTGTGTCCAAATTGCTAAAGAACTTTAGATAATGGGTAGAAACGAGTTTTCTCACAAGGTCTACGCTGAAAAGTAGATCTGAAATGAAATGACCCGATATATAAACGCCTCATAACAATTTCTAGCTCACCGTATTACGTAAACTATTCCTGCTTTCCAAGTCCCTCGTCTTTTGCAGGTACAAACAGATCCCAATCAACAGACAATAGAAATATAACATGTTACAATCTAGGAATAATACCTAAGTCTCCCTATCAATTAGTTCTCAGATATTTGGAATTGTAGTTTACTATATATTAGTTAGAAAAAACTAATAGGAGTTAAATCAATATAAATTAGAGTTACTAAGGGACTAGGGCTTTACCCCGTTGAGAAGTTTGCGACCGCTGGCAGGTAGAATATTGACATATTTAGAAGCCATGAGGAAGCCCATAAAGCACATGGTGAAAACCTTGGCAATGGGTAGAACCGCAAACTTCATGGTGGTGAGAATGGATTGTCCATCTGGTGCGGACAAAAGAATTCTCTCCATAATAAAAAAATTCACCAGCTGAAATATATTTGTTCCTTATTTCTTGTGAGTATGTAGTCTGCAACCGCACAAGCACATTCCGATGATGATAAGGAAACGTATCCGTATAGAACTCGAATTATTATAGACCGATGAAAAAATTAATTAATTAAGTGGGTCATCTGTTTTAGAAATAACTCACATTAATCTCCCGCGGATTGAAATTAAACTTGTCTTCCCTTGTCGTAATTGAAAAGGAAATAAATAAATAATCAATGCCCCATTAATGAGCCTCTTTGATAGGAAGGAAGATTTGCGACCCAGATTCCAAAATTGATGGAACTCCTATTATTGACCCCGACCCTCCCTACCACGTGTTTCACCCAACCACGACCCATTTGGCCATTAACAGAGTAAGTAATGTTATTGTGGTTTTGGAATTTCGATACTCTACTCCAAGGGTCATAAATTTCGATGCCCTCCGACCCCTCATTTGGCCCTCACCAGTCACCAGCTCTCATAAATATTTGGCGTTGTACATTTCATCGTGGTCCTCAATAAGACTATAAGACCCCCCTCTATCACCGCCACCTCATCACTTATTCACCCTCTTTTCACTAATCCGGTGAAAAATAAGGTGAAAAGCTGTCGTAATCTGAGCCGATAAAAATATCTCGGGACGGGATGTTGGATTCTCGCCCTGACGTAAAATTGAAAAAATTCGGACGGAATGAAACATCCCGGCCCGAAATTAAAAAAACGATAAAAAAATCGAAAAATCATGCGAGGCGGAATCTAACATCCCGGAAAAAAAACCCATTTTAAAAAAAAAAACACACACGAGACGGAATCCAACATCCCGTCCGAAGTTAACAAGTCGATGAAAAAACTTCGGTGGAAGGTTTCACCTTGTTTTGAACCTGAAAAACTATCACCGAAGTTTATCATCATCACGATTGCCTGGCTTTTGGACCCAACTAGGTGATAGTTTTCACAAACCCCCCTCTATCACCTGCATTGCAAATGCTCTAAGAGGAATATTAGCCGATAACAAATGCCGTTTTTTGTAATTAATCAAACGAGAGGTTATATCACATATAAAACCAAAAATGAACTTGTAAATACAACCTAACAATATAACTATTATACTGCATAGCAGTGGGGGCGTGAGCGTAGCATAGCACTTCGTTTGACTAAAATTAAAAGATTTTGAAAAAAACTCAAAATGTTCAGATAAAAAATTAGGCAAACCACGTAATCATGTTTAGTTAAAATATTTAAATACTATGTTCTATTAATAGGAAAATGATTGACAATTTCAAAGCTGTGAATGTTTTAAAATAAAATGCCAATGCTAACTCTGAATCCATTGAAATGTTACTAAGTGGAATGGCAAGAGAGAAACCGAAGTGATTTTCACATGGGGATCTCAAATTACATCAAATTTCTCTTTTTAAGTAGGCTATGGTTAATATGGAACTGTCTATGAAGTTTCCTAATGGCATGCAAATAGCAGTTAAGATTTCAACAGAGAGTGAATTTAATATATTTTTATTTGTAAATGAAAAAATTCAATTGGATTTCACATCATTACTCATTTGTTTCTTTTTTATTGACTATGTCATGAATAATCTATAATTTAAGTAGCCTTTCAAAATATTTTATTTTCTGATATAGTTTCCAAACTATGTTAGAATAAAAGTCCCACCTATTAAATTTAATAATTCCAAAAAACATACTAACAAAATAAGTCTAAAACAACCAAACACCAGACCAAAATTGTACAAATTTTTTATTCATTTATATATATATATATATATTTATATTATATATTTTTTATATATATATATATATATATATATATAGTCTCTTATGTAATTTCAACATTAAATCATATTTCAACAATAAAAGGGTGATATATTGACCCACCATCTCTCTTTTTGGCATGAGAATTAGTTTTGTACTCTTAGTTAAAATCGATATAATAAGTGTGGTAAAGTATATAAGATTTTACCTGGCTCAGCCCTCATTTGGGCCAAGGGGCAGCTAAGGTATCAAGTGTTTATATCGTGACCCCAATAAGCCCAACCCTCAAACCATGCATAAAATTATTTGATTTGAGGGCCAGTGTCACAAACACGCCCTTGAAATAGGTATGTGCGGTGTACTAACTTATATGGTTTTGGGAGAAGAGATGGAAAGATAGATAGGTATGGATTATGGGTGTTGTTGGGCAAAATCACAAAATATCAAAACCTAATATTCTTCAAGAGTATATAATGAGTAGAGAATCAATTCGTTTATGTTTCGTACAAATTATGAATGACGATATGAAAAAAAATGTGTCGAGGGATTAAAAATTATTATTGTATAGATTGTGGATTAAACTAAACTAGATATTGAGAATTGTTAATATAAATATAATATTAAATAGAGATTAAAGATAATCAAATTCACTAATATTTTTGATTCACTAACCTTTTGCTTCATAATGTTCTTTCAAGTAAGCTCGAGCAATTATTAAACGAATTACCACATAAAGCAACTAATATCATAGAGTATTTTTCTATAGGGCGTCGTCATTTAATGAATCACCATTTAAGACAAACACATATAATACTTATTTTAGGCATCCATTCTATTAATTATTCATTTTAGAGCAACACAAAAAATAATTTCCTTACTATAGAACACTATACAGCTAGAAGAACAAAAGTAAATAATATTATCATAATATTCAATTGCAATATATAAAACCTTATTTTAAATTCCCACCTTTTGGGTCTTGATGAATGGGGTTAACACCTAAACAAACTAACACATAAGCGTTAACTTGATATAGAGATCGAACATCGATCATGAATCAAAATAATAAAAAAACCCTAAACACTAGTTTCATCTCCTCCTTTTAAGGAAAATATTAGCTTTACATAGAAAATGAATAACAATAAATAATAATAAAATAATAACATGAGAACAAATAGACTAATGAGACCTATGGCTAATTAAAACCAAATATATTTTTATTAATCTATCTGCCTCAAGTTCTAGAGTCAAATTATGAATAGTGAATTGGTGTTTACATATGACAATGAAGTGCTCTCTTTATATGGTCACAATGAGCTCTATAAACATACATATAAAACACGTGTTTTTTTGTCAAATTTAATTTATAATTTTATTGTGGTCAAATTCTAATTCCATCATATTTGACCGAGTTTACCTTAGAAGTGTGGGTTGATGGGCTTCATGAGTATGGACGCACGAGAACAATAATAATCCTCATTTAAGTCCTTGTTTTGGTCAATCTAATTAATTTTGTGAGCTTTAATTGATGAGTGTTCTAAAAAACACTAGGCGGTAGTCGGGCGGTGGGAGAGCACCTAGTGCCTAGGCCTTTTAGGCAGTGCCTAGACGGGCTAGGCGCTATGCGGTTTTTTTTCCTAATATATATAGTAATATACACATATATTACAAGAAATAAAGAAAATCATTTATCACAATTCAAAAAATAAACACAAACAAAAATACTTATTACAAAAATGTGTAATAGTTGAAGAATATTGACTTCATATAAAAACATATTCTTTGTTACAGTGACATAATTTACATTAGACTTAAGTATTTTAAACTCATTTAAATCTTAAGCCTACACGGGCCTTTATTTTTCGACATTTAATCATTAAAAAAAAAAAAAAAAATTGACTAGACCGCCTAGCCCGCCTAATCGGTCCGCCTAGACTCGCCTAGTCGGTTCACCAATTTTTTAAACGACTAGGGCCTAGGAGAGTCGGTTGGGCACCGCCTAGCGCCTAGAGACCGCCTCCTAGAATGATTTTTAGAACAGTTTGATCCAATCGATGAGTTCAATCACTTTGGGCTCCCAAATAAACTTTAAAATAGGTCCATATTCATTTTCGGACCTTCTCTATATGAGTCCACGTGATATTATTTTCTATCTTATTTTTCATTTTATTTTTAGCTTCATATTATACTCAAATTACTTACGAATTAAATTTTTGTCATTTATATTTTTTTAATCTAATTGAAAAAACAAAATTTTATCGAAGCTCGAATTTTATTTGAATACTTTCTATATCGATTTTTTGTTGCATTACTAATTGCTAATTATGGATATGACAACTTCAACAGAAACTGATGAGTTGGTTATGAGATTAAAAAAAGTATTGGACAATAACACTTGGCGCATGAGGCCTACTAGGAATATTTTTTTAGGAGGATTTATTATGATTTGTATATTTTGAATATTATTATCGGAAAAAAAAAAAAAAAAAAAAGTGGACCAAGTCAAACTGACTCGTGAGTGAACAGTGAAGTGGCTTTCATCCTCAGATTGAATTTTTAATAATTCAGTTGTATGGTGGAGAGGAAGAATTTTTGAATGAATGATTATAAAATCCCAGTCTCGGAATAATAATAATAATTAAGTTGGGATGGAGAGGAATAATAAGATATCCGTAAGCCCTCGTCCATTCTCAGCTCGTCGCGTATTAGCAGGAGGAGGCAGTAAGAAACGGAGGAGGAGTGATACTTGTCAAAGTCGGAGGGGAGTTTTGCGAACAACAGCGTCACCAAGATTCAGCGACGCGAGATTTGCTCCAGGAGAGGCCGCTCTTTTAGTATGACCAACTCTCTCGAGCGTTTCCGCAATATTCGTTTGCAGGAAGAGTACGACACTCACGATCCTCACGAACACTATTCCTCCCCAGCACTTCATTTCCTGAAGAAGAGATCCAAAATTGTTGAGATTGTTGCTGCCCACGACTTGATATTTGCTCTTGCACAATCTGGTGTTTGTGCAGCATTTAGTAGAGGTCAGCTCACATATTTTATTGCCATACTACAAGTGGCAACCTCTTCACAATCACTTATATTGTCTGGATTACTTCATTTTGCAGAGACAAATAAGAGGATATGTTTTCTGAATGTGAGCTCTGATGAAGTCATTCGTAGCTTATTCTATAATAAGAACAATGATTCACTTATCACTGTTTCTGTTTACGCTTCAGATAATTTCAGCTCTTTGAAATGCAGAACTACAAGGACTGAGTGCGTGCCTCCCTTGATTCACACTCTCACTCTATGTTTTTACTCTTAACTTTTTGTTGAATGTTAATCTGTTCAACTTGTTCAGGTACATACGAAGAGGTCAACCTGATGCAGGTTTTCCTCTCTTTGAATCAGAGTCACTCAAGTGGCCTGGTTTTGTTGAATTTGATGACGTGAACGCCAAGGTCCTCACATATTCTGCACAAGACAGGTATACTTCAACTTTTGTCGTTGTGTAAATCCTCCACATCTTCGTTTATGTAATCTGAAACTTCTGTTTTATGATCTAGTGTGTACAAGGTGTTTGATTTGAAGAACTATAGAATGCTGTATTCTATATCGGATAAACATATACAGGAAATCAAAATCAGGTAAGCATATGCACTCTCAATGTTCTAAATATTATAATGTTCAGAGTTTACTGTATATACTATTTCCCTTTTTTTTTTCCTCACTTCCATTCAACCCCTGCTCTCTCTCTCTCTCTCTCTTTTCATGTGTTTTAGGTGGTAAAGTATACATGTAGTCGTTAAAGAATGAAAATTAAAATAAAAGATAAGAAAGAGCAATGGGACTAAGAGAAGGGAAAAGGGCCTAAGAAAAAATTGAAGTTCCACCTGACAGACAAAATCACATGTGAGAGCAAACACTCAAAGGGATGGGAGATGGATCTGTGTAACCATGGTCTTGTACACACTGTAACTCAACAGTGAACTCGAAAGACAAATTAAGAACTGGTTTTTGGTGAAGATGACGTTGTTTTGCTTTTATTTCCTACTTTTGTAGGACATCTCATCCTACAAATCTATATTATTCCCCTTTATTGATTTGCATAATATACCCCTACTTCTATCGATCAAATTTGATGAAATTGATCTTTCCAGTTGATCCGCCTAGTCATTTTACAAGTGATGGTAGCTTATACATTTATTAAGAATATGTATGAGTTATCTCAAACTGCCAATCTCCCTCTGTTTATTGTCTGTTCTTTCTGAGATAGGTAAATATTCCCCTCCCCCTTTTGGTAAGAATATGGGTATGTTTGATTTTATACATGTGTCTTTTCAAGAACCCTTTATGTTTTCTAGTAACATTGTTTTGTTGTTAACAGTCCAGGTATCATGTTATTGATATTTGCAAGGGCCAGCAGCTATGTTCCTCTCAAGATTCTATCAATAGAGGACGGTTCAGTTCTTAAAGCCTTTAACCACCTTCTTCACCGAAATAAGAAGGTAGACTTCATCGAACAGTTCAATGAAAAACTTCTTGTGAAGCAAGAAAATGAAAATCTCCAAATCCTTGATGTAAGTAACACCCCCTCCTCCCTCCTCTTGCTTTTACTTTTAAAAGAGACTTAAAAAATATAGAAAGTGTAATTCAACATTGACATGGAAATTTTTCGGTTTCTGTACGTAATAAAAACACAAAGTTACTAATGTTCTTGTAGGTCAGAAATGCTGAGCTAACAGAAGTAAGTAGAACAGAGTTCATGACTCCATCAGCATTTATATTTTTGTATGAGAACCAATTATTTTTAACATTTCGGAATCGGACTGTGGCTGTTTGGAACTTCCGTGGGGAGCTTGTGACGTCATTTGAGGATCATCTTCTATGGCACCCTGATTGCAACACAAACAACATCTATATAACGAGTGATCAAGATCTCATAATTTCTTATTGCAAGGCTGATACAGACGATCCATTGGAAGAAAATGGTAATCTCTCTCTGTCTTGGATTTCTGATTTTAGAATGCATTCCTAGTTTCTAGGTTGGTAAATGGTAATCATATATCAATGCCAATCACATTTTCATTCAATTAAAAATGGTGTATGCTCTAGATGCCATTGCCAGTGGCACCCAGAAGATAGTCCTACATGCCACTGCCAATGGCGTGTGGAATTGATGTCCAAATTCTTATACGCCTTTGCTAGTTGTGTGTGACGTTGTGTTGTCTAAATTCTTATACATGGTATATATGTTGTCCAAGTTCTTACACATAGCATCGATTTTTTCTCAATTTTTGTTATTAAGGTGCATATCACTAGCTGGGCTATTAAATTGTTGAGTACTCGCCGAGTAATCGGTGAGTACTCGCTACTCGTTGCTTAGCCGACCCGATTAACAATTTAATCCCCAATGATCACAATTGGACTCAAAATCTCTCTGAGTACTCGGCCGATTAGCCGATTACTATGCGCCGTTTAGCCGAGTAATTGTGTTCACTATTTCAACTATTTCAATGTTAAACATCGAACTCGACATTTCTCTGATTCGATCAACCCTCGATTATGTAAAGTTCTACACTTTAATCATATATATTTTAGTTGATTGAGTGTTTTAATTGTTTATTGATTGATTGGGTTCTTAATTGGTTCCATTATGTTGGTATTTTAAAGTTAAATATATTTAATAAGTATTTGTAAAGAAATATAGTGTTATGAAAAATCGCCCGATTAATCCCCGACCGATTACACCTACTCGCTCTTCAAATGAGTAGCGACCGAGTAGCGATTTAACTGCACAGGTCACTAGGAGTGGCTGGTGAACTTTTACCCATTGGGTTGGGCTTACTTTATCCTATTAACTCCAACAATGTGCGATAGTTCTATGGTGTTATAGGGGTCCAAACCATTGTACTCAGCCTTAGTATCACCTAGTCTACAGGTTGCGCCAGATTGTCCCAAATTACTTTTAGTTGGCTCTTTGGTTGGAAAGGACAATCAACACTTTCATGAAAAGGAAATATATATTTGTTTTGGTGGTTTGGAAGATGGATGGATGGTAGACAAGTTGGGGGAGCGTGAACACAAATCTCTATTGTAGTAAGACATCCCAAATAGGTAGGTACCTGAAGCCCACTGCCCACCCATCAATATCACCCTAAGTTACATTGACACGGATACGAATTGTTTGACACGACGAAGTATAAAAAAAATGAGGTATATCACATACAATATGTGTCTGACATGGACACGTGGATATGTATCTGACACGGATTCTTGAAATATGGCGTGTCCATATCAGACAAAGGAGGATGGAGGGAATTGCTCAAGGCTAACAACAAAGAACGACAAACAAACTCCCTTTCTTCTACTAGCTTCAAAATAAGGATTATCCACTCCAGCTCAACCTCACGCAAGAGACCCATAGTGACTACTAGCTCCGGGACAAGGTCCATCTTCTCAAAGAATAAGAGAAACAATGCCAGCGACTACTGATCCAATCCAAAATTCCAATGTTTTTGTGGAATCAATTCCCAGAGTTGGAAATACGAGAACTTGCGATTCCTGCATCTTCCAATAGACTAAGAAGAAAGGGATCAAACCGGCATTAGCCTCCTCATCAGAACAGAAGACTCCAAACTCCTCATATGGGGAGGCCCCCCTCTGTGTATAATTCCTAGTGGGTAAATAGTAAATCCGTCTTGCCGGACTCTTATTGAGAAGCTTGCTTACTATAAATTCCTTAGCTAAACCCTATTTCCCCTCTTCACTCTTGCTTCCTTTGGGCGGCTGATTGAACTTTTTTTTTTTTTGAAGGAGGGAAATCAATCGGTCGACGGGCTTTCATTGCTAGATGTGTCAACGTCAACGGGACTTTCCAGCATGATCCCTCGAGGGGTCTGCTTTTCCTGCCAAGTAATATAATAGGAATCTAGTAATTAATGCCTTTCCGCCTCTATCGCAGGAGGTCGCTCCGAGTCAAGTCAAGAGTTGAGTAAGGTTAGTTCCTTGTCCTATGGATCTACTTTCTTCCAGGCAAGAAAATAAGTAAGAAGGATTTCCAGGTTGTCTGGTTTACTGGGCTAACTATGAAAAGATATTAACTATTTGCCTTGGCTTGCTCTGCCCCCATTTCGCGGTTTGGGAGGAAATATCAAGAGGCATACCGAGTAGCTGAACGAATGTCGCCTACTAATAAGGTTATAGCAAGTTTTCTCTTGCCGGACTCTGCTGCTTTGACCTCTAGGTGAGTGGATTCCTGTCCTTTCTTTTCTGTTATTGGAATCCGTTCTTTCCCTCTCTGTGTGGGAGAGTCGCAGTCCCCGATCGTCAATGAGGAAGCCATTCTTTCAAGTCTTCCCCAGTCAAGTCGAAGAAATGCCTTAACTGCAGTCCTGGGGATGTCAGTCTCGTCTGGGGCGCTTGAGAGGCAGACTGAGCCTAACCTAGCAGCTTTCAGGTTCCCCTTAGAAAGTGGATTTCTTCCTTGCTTGCCTGTCGTGAAATGACAGTTTCTTAGATCCCACTGGAAGGTGAAATAAGGAATTACGATGAGAGTGCAAACAACAGATTAGAGCGGAAGCTGCCTCTTAGAAAGAGACCCTTATATATATTAGAATCTAGTAATTCTCTCAACAAAACAGGATCCTGTTTTGACTTCTCTTTGGCGACACCAACTCTTTATCTTAAGTGAACTAAGAACCTCTTATTAGAAATTCGGTTGTTGAAGGAGATCGGCTCTGCTGCAACTGGTACCAGAGCAACCTCTTCACCAACAACCTATTTTGGTAAACAATCCGTTATGGACTCAGATAGGTGCCTACTCTTTCTATGCCTATTTCCCTCGGCTTTCTTATTCATTTAATTTCATTCAAGTCAGGAAAGAAGAAACCTTTTCTCATCCCGATCTGGCTATCCGGGCTCTCTGTTCATTTCGGATAGTATCAGACAGACTATTATATTTCTTTTATTCTAGGTGCAAAACCATCGACTTTCATTGATGTAAGCCCTTCTATCCCGATCTCTGCCTTAGCGGGGATTCAAGGTCTTCTACGACTTCGTTTATGCAATCATAGTAGCTTAGAGGCTTATCCCACTTCCAGCGAATACAGTTGATTAGATCCGATTCGAGAGAGTGCAATCCTTATTTTAGACCGCTTTGGGAGTTGCCTATTAGGCAAGGCACGAGGGAATCCGCCTTTTTAGCCTATTTGTTGCCCCTTCTTGGTTTCCGACGCCACCCTTTCTTTTCTAGTCTCACGATTCGAGATTTCAAATCTCATAACTAGTGAAAGAAAAAGAAAACCGATTGATTGATCCGTGACAGGCTTTTTGAATGAAAAAATCCCTACTTTCCTTACCTTGCCCACGGTAGCACTGAATTCCAGGGCTTTAGAGAACGCCTTTGAATACCTTTAACATGTATTTTCATTTTCCTTGTCGCACCCGACCCCATCCAAAGTGATCCAATGACTTTATTAGCTTCTCACGTTGAGTTCTAATCGATACAAAGGACGGAGATTGGCAAGCCACTCAACAAGCAAATTAAGAACCTTGCTCCCCTTGGATTCTTCCTCATTGCAATCGAGACAACCATCAGCAATGGGGCTAGCTTCTCTTTTCGAAAGTACCACTCTTCTCTTATTATCTAAGGTTGCACAGCTATTCTATAGATAGCATTGTCTACTCCTCAGCTGACAGAAGGAACCTAATTATTCAACTGGTCCCTGTCTTCTTTTGACTGTTAAAGAGCTAACGACTAAGAATGGTTTTATTGACTAGAAAGTGGTAGTGGTAACTCCTGTGCCATTCATAGCTGTAACGACTACAACCGATGTTAGGAAAAGATTCTATCCGGCGGGCACAGGCACACTGGAGTTTTAAGCTTCTCCACTAATGGTTGATTTGACGGGTAGATTGAATCTGGTCAGACAAAAGGACTGTTGAAGATGGAATCGGGCATGTAAGACAGATAGATTAGGCTCACAGGCCTAAGAGAGGCAACTTCTTCCATTGATCCAACTCACCAAACCCTATTTATCCGAACTGATACACTCTTGGATCAGTACAGTCAGGCTGAGTCGCTTGATGAACTATACTGAAATCACGATAAAGTGAGCTCCTGAAGTCGAAAAAGAAAGAGAATAGCAGGCAGTGCACCTTTCCCTTCGGTCAGCATACTCCAAGGTGAGTAACAAATAGTCATTCCCAACCTCCATTGTTATAGCTTTGAAGCCTATAGCTCTAGTACCAGACCGCTTTTCTAATTACGTATAAAGTCTCTGTCTCGTCTTTCTTGCTCTTCGCCAACCCCCTTTCCTTCTTACCAAGCTTAGAATGCTCATTTCTTCGATATTTAATACCTTATTGACTTTGAGACTACTACTAGCAACGAAGCTCAACCTGACTCGACCAGTCTACAACTTCGAAAGCAGGGTAGCGGAGATCTTTCTTTAAATCATTCCGAAGTCGAAGGGGGGTAAGATCCTTGCCGAATCGAAGTTATTCATTTCATTCGCTACTGGAGCCCGTTTCTTTACTATTCAAGACGAAAAACAGGATTGAATCGAATACGGAAAGGTCATGGGGCTAGAACCCCATAGGCACCGGACTGAGGTATGAAATGAAGGACGAAGTTTCACTTTCGCTTCGGGCTCAAGCTTAGATAGAAGAGTCCAATGAGTCCACTAGTCCATCAATGGAAATTGATCGAAAAGCTCAAGCTGAGAAGTCACAATCCATTGAATAAGATCGGCTCAAGCTCAAAAAAGAAAGAAAAGAAGTCGCTCACCTCAGCCTGAAACTTCTAATAGATAGAGTTGGAGTACGTAGTGAGAGTCAAGGTTGATTGATGAGT
The DNA here is from genome assembly GCF_015680905.1 of Coptis chinensis. Taxonomy (NCBI): domain Eukaryota; kingdom Viridiplantae; phylum Streptophyta; class Magnoliopsida; order Ranunculales; family Ranunculaceae; genus Coptis; species Coptis chinensis. Next base: position 97,047,421 of record NC_141462.1, read on the forward strand.
TCAGTGGACAGAACGATCGATGTGAGGCCGGCAGGAAGTGAAAGTGTGACTTCCCCCGTAGTTGGGGGGGCGGGGGCAAGCCTTCAAGACACGACTTCAAGCTGTTAGTACGACTAGCTGGCTTCCTAGCTCGAGTGAATGCCTCAACTCTCGCCTTACTCTTTGACGCTTCCTTCTCTTTCTGTCTGCTTCCAGAGGTGCTGGTTCAAATCCAGTTCGTGACATGGTCATCTCGATGAGAATAATCCACCTGAGCTCTTGACTTACGCTTCTCCGCTCGGGAGCCGGGCCTCTTTAGATACCACCTTCCCCAGCGATCCGCCCAACCATCCTTCCTTAATATTATCCTTCTATGAAAAGGAGGAATGATCCGGGGTAGGCCTGTTCTCAGTTTCGCAGGCCTTTTCTTATAGTAGCCGCCTCTTTAGTGCACGAAATCAATGTGACTTTTGCACCGAATATGCCGTCTTTGTCTATGCCTAATAAGAGCTCTATCTCCGAGTGAAATGGTAATAGAAAGAGTAGCAAGCTATCTGGGTACATAAATGCTTTTGTAAGAGAATCGGTCCATAGCATCGGGCTTTCCTGGATAACTATTCAAAGATTAACTCTTTCGGTTTCTTCGGAAGTCAAAGTCTCCGCTTATACGGATCGGTTCAGTCTCAAGTGTCCCATTTCCGAAGTTCATTAGCAAGAGCACGCACGACCCGCGACCTATATAATAAGAGTTGTGTCGCTGAATATGCCCTTCCCCCCTTTCACTATAGGGCTAAAAGAATGAATGAGGATTTGCCCGCTTAAATCTTATAAAATGTTGTCGATGTCACCAAAACGGCTATTGTATATATTTATATAACAAGAGCACTTTCGAATGAACCGAAAAGCGCCGCTATTGCCCCAATCTAGTAGCCTAGAGTTATTTTCGTTTTCCCTGTATCGGCTGGAAATAGATGCTTGTCGTCATCTTAATTCATGCTCCATGGGGTCAGTGTTCAGTGTAGAGAGGATCGCCCTATTTATTACCAGCTGCTGACCTGAACTCTCTCTAGTGCTCATGAAGTAGCTCGCTTGTTAGTAGTCTCTATCTCAAAGGTTCTCTACTGAGACGGGCGCTGGGGGTGAAGGCAAGGTGCTACGGATTGTTCATGAAGAGCGGGTGAAGGGAACTGACAGTCGACTGGCCCCATCTGTAAAAGGCGTTCGATTGGGTGAGAGAAGCAAACTAGATGAATGCAAGTTCAGTCAATAGTCCCCGGTATTAGGCTCGGGCCCAGGTTCTCTATTCTATATATGAGACGGGTAGGATTCCGTTCCGTAGTCGAACTCGAGGTGAGACTGATCTCGTAGTCAGCTAGTGCGCTTATCAAAGTCAATCTGTCGTGCTTGAGGTTCAGGTACGCCAATGGATTCTGAGGGGAGGAATATTGGATTTGTTCAACGGATTTCCCTTCATAAACTGACTTGATTGATGCAACTTGGATATGAGACCACAAAATGTTTTTTTTTTGTAGGGCAGAAGCTGCTGTAAAAGGGAAGAGCTAGCGTAGGCTTGAAGGTGTGAGTCAGGGAGGTGGTTGTAAGCGAGCCCCTAAAAGGAGGGAATTGTGGTCAGTTCCCGAGGAGAAGCTAGCTCGACCAGGCGGGAGAGGAGTCAAAAACCATCTATTTTTGCTACTTGAGCCGGATTTGGCTGCAGGAGGGGAATGGAGAATTTCCATTAAAAGGAGCGGACCGATGGGGTCGTTTTTCAAGCACGAATACATATTTGGCACTGATAACTGTACTAATATGTGTAAGGTAGAGACAACGAGCTCAAGAGAAGAAGCCTATCGCCACGCCGACCCCAACCAGTCTAAAGGGATAAGCGCATCGGAGAAGAAGCCTTCTCCGATGCGCTTATCCCTTTAGACTGGTTGGACCGTTTTTGGCTTTCGAGATTGCTTGCTTGCGAGATTGAGACCCAGAGATGGATGATCATTAATGGGATAAAGCGACTCTTCTTGGAACCACTCCAGTTCATTCGCTCGCACAGTGGAACGTGTAAATTGGATTTGGTAGTTCATTGTCCGGGAAAGCACAATGTCCAAGTACTTTTGATGAGTCAAGAATGCTAGACAAGTCCAAGAAAGGTAGTCCTTTCATTGGCTAGCCATCAGGTCCTGAATCTAATGTTTAAGGTCATGGTATAGCTCCCCAAAAATGATTTACAACCTTGGATCCTGACGCACCAGTAGATACCAGAGGAGATCGCTATGATCGTTACGCATCCCGACTAAGGTCTTAGTTGAGTTCCGTAGTATGTGTGTCAGGCTTGCTGGTTTGCTTTACTATTTTAAGACGATATCCCTATCTCTGTCTTTCCTGCCATGGGTCACATACTGAGCGGAGATATATCTACGCCATTTGTGAAGTCTGGAGACCAACCTTGCCTACTTTTCTATCAGGTTCCTCAATTCACCATTTCAACTTTATACATTTCAGTCTCTTTAGCTAAAGGAGGTACGGACCCCTCCCATAGTACGGTACGATGCAGTTGAAATGTTGCCATTGTGACTTGGTCCGGAAGTGTTCCCTTTTGTTATATCTATAAAGTTTTCGGGTATCACAGTGAGTAAAACGTTGACCTAGAGCTATAGATTTAGAGGAGTTGACGGGTCTTGTCTGGTCTTGCGGTGCACAGAACAATCCAGTAGTTTCCTGGTCATAGTTCCCTGCTGTTGCGGCCGGTGCTCGTGCGCGCGTGAAGGAGAATTTGCTGTCTTTCTGGTCGCACTATTTCCGGTTCACCGTTGAACTCGATCAACAGGGCCAAATGTTCAAGTACGCCTCATCAGCCCTTAGCGCAGGTGTTCGCTTCTTGTTCCTGGATGCTCCTAAGGGAGTCGCGTTCCGAGGGACAGGAAGAAAAAAGTCTGGTATAACCTTCAGGAGCGAAAAGCGCAGCATGGCAATCGGAGACAGGTCCTAGTTGATCTTGTTTCATCAGCTTATGTTGATTCTTTTGCCTTACGTTGGTGGCCAAGATGTGTCTGGAGAGGTGGATAGATAGGACTACTAGTTGCTCTTCTAGTTTATGCGTCCACAGCCCATTGCACTGGCGACGTTTCCCTCAAGTTTCGCCTTTTGACAAAAGTGGCAGGATAGGGGGGAGGACTCGTAGGTTTTTGGCGGGCCTTACCCTTTTGCTTGCTTAGCTCCCGATCCATAATCCAGCCATTCAATACCGGATGGAATTCACTCAAGGGCAGCCCACTCTACTCTGAGCTGCTACCCCAGCCCGCCTGATTAAGGAATTGGATAAGTGCAGCCTACTCTATTGTCTATTGCCAGCTTCTATCCTAAAAGTAAGTCTGTTATCCCTATCTCTCAACACGGAATTCGGATATCTATCAAGCGGAAGGCCATTTAGCGGCGCGGCAAAGTTGACTAATCCCGAATGCCTGTTGAAAGGGTGCCCTAATGTGATAGAGGTGCCTGCAGGGCTAAGGAAAAAAGAGGACAGAATTTACCTCCCATTTGTTTATCGAGATCTGGAAAGCAGCAAGCCCTTCTTCTCCTTAGGATCCTTTGGTCGAAAGTGAGCCTTACCGGCTAAAAGTAACAGTGGAAAGGACCTAGTGTGTCTGTTTCCATCTAGCCTTGGAGCTCTCCTGCCCTGCCTGCCCGAAGGTAACTATTTACTATCCGGCTGCTGCAAACGGAAGATGCTTACAGAAGGAAGAGAGGAAAGCGCTGACCACTGATTTATGCTTTAGCGGTAATGTTGTCTTAATCATTACACACACGCAAGTCGTAGTGAAAGCTGAACGGAATCTAGCAAACAGAGGGGGCCGCACGGGAAGGGAGGAAGAAGGTTCTTCAAGAATGTAAGCTAGGCTTAATGAGAAATAAGGAATGACGTAAAGAGTAGCTTAGGAAGCGTACTTTCACGGCTGCACGCACGGACCATAACCCAGGGAGGGGTAAGAGAGAAAGCCCGGTATGGATATTCATTCCGCTAGAGCAATGTGTAATGGAAGTAAAGCGAGTTCACTGGACTTCAGCGTAACTTTCTTTGTTGGTTTACTGCTTAGGTTTTCCCTGGATTACTTGGTCAACTTAGTTATGCGCTTCAGTTGACTGAAAAGCATATGATTTCTTGGGGTCCGTACTGATTGTGACATTATCATTGTGTTTGGAACCTGAAAGAATCATTCCACGCTCTTTATCTCAAAGACATGTCTTAACGTAGATGAAAAATTGTGCACCTTCATCTTCAGTTGTCGATGCCCTGAGGCCTGAGCTCACAACGAAGTCATAAGTTTTTTGTCTTTCACACTCATTCATTTAATGGAGGTGGGAGTTGGTTGTCAGAATTATGATATCGAATTTTTTCTTAAAGGACATTTTGAAGCTTAGATCTAAAAAATAAAAACTCTTTTTTCTGTGGATTTTATATGAAATCTCATATGATCTACTCTAATGTAGGTCCATATAATTATTTTGTGAAGAGCAGGAAGGGAGGGAGTCTTACACTTGCACTTACTTTTACTATGCATATGCATGCTAGTTAATATGTTTATTTTTCTCCTGCAGCTGGGTCAATTAATATCAGCAATATCTTGACTGGGAAATGCCTTGCCAAGATACGTGCTAGCAGCAGTGATCCTCAGATGTGTTGCACCAGGACCAGAAACACAGTCTCTGAAGCATTGGAAGACATTACTGCTCTCTTCTATGATGAAGAGCGCAATGAGATTTACACTGGTAACCGGCAAGGTCTTGTGCATGTATGGTCCAACTAAAGGAAATAAGAGGCATTGTAGCGATAGAAATGTTCTCCTGATTGGGGATGATGTTGGACTAAATATCCTGATTGATTGCCGTTGTTGTATAATATTGATTTCATTGTTCATTGTTTCCGGCTAATTAGATTTTCTATTTTATTGCATTAGAATTTAGAAATATCCCGTTTGATGTAAACCAAGTTTCTTTATATTGATAAAGAAACTTTATCAATATAAGTTATAACAATTACATTATATATATTGGCTCCTTCATTTTCTAAAGATGCTCTTAGTATCCAAACAAAAAGAAGTGGCCTAATGGGCAGATGTGGTGCATATTAGTCCGATAGACTAAAACAAAATTAAACTTCAGATAGGCTAGTATAGTAGTATGAAAGCAAATAGAGGCGTTAAATCCAAATCAAAGCCTTACAAGCTCCTACATCTTATGCATACGGCATACCCACCAAAAACATATAATATTACTGTAACATAAACACATAAATGTGAAAACTATACCTTTACTGAGGCAATTCAAGATCAAAAGATATATATAAAAGCAATCGTAAAAAAAAATTATGAAAATTTAAGACTACATAATAGTAATTGAAATACGAAAGTGATTACATTAACCATTATCTAACATGTATTATAAGTTGCACGTGCTATAATTACAATCAATATGTGATAATCCAACGAATCAATTATCCTTACTAAAATAGTGAACCCAACACACTAAACCAAACAATCATGTATGGTTTTAATCTTATAGGGTTTTGATGATATGATTATAAATTTTCTCATCCCAGACTTACTTGAGCAAATGTTTCTCTATAAAAGATATTTTTGCTCTCTAAATGTCAATTTATATTACGAAAAATCCATAAAGACTGACCTCATCCAATCCAATGCATAAAGATTTTCTTCCTATAAAAGATTTTCTTATGCTTTGAATTTTAAACGAAAAAAATAAATAAAAAATAAAGCCCAAGTCCAAAGCCCACAAAAAAAAAAATAAGCAAAATAAAACATCACCTGCAACCTAATAATAACTTGCCGCCACTTCTAAATACAGGTACCTCCTCTAAACCCTAAACTCTCTCTCTCCTCTAAACCTTAGTCTGTACAATTTAATTAGTCTTCTCCTTTTTGTTAATTGTTTATAGAGCTTATTTAAAGACTAAGGTTCAAGGAAAGTAAAAATTCACTTGAGAAAACAGAAAAATGGAAAACACATTCTTCGTATTCTGGTTAAAATACTGTTCCAGACGAATGATTTTATGAAGAGGACGAATTTGGGCTTATGATCCAGTAGTGGGCTTAATTGCTCACGGTTTATGGGCTTGATTCAGTCCAGAAATAGTTTTCCACACATGTATTCATGCATGCATCATAATTGAATATAAACTAATTTGGTTTATGATATTGATTGGATTCATTAGAAATGGAGCTCTTATGTTATATTATTTGATATTTTGTAATACTATTTTTCTGTCCCACTTAATATTATGGTACAAAAATGAAATTGCTTAAAACTTTTTCTTACATCATTTTTGGCATGTAGTGATCTTGACTGTTTTTGCGGAGTAGTATGTATCAGGAGTTATTCGTCGTATATCTTTCAGTTACTGTGCATGCCATAATTCATATTTTGTTTTCTTTGTAGGTCGTATAAACGCTTGAATTCATATTATTTAGCATGGATGAAGATTCGGGTATGTTTAGGGTACCACAAACTATTGGCAGTGTCTTATGTTGTAAATGTGGAATATCAATGGCACCAAATGCGCCAATATGTGTGTGAGGTGCCTTGCGGTCTGAAGTTGATATTACTGAAGGGTTGCAGAAAAGTCTCATCATTATGTTTTGCCCCGAGTGTAAGAAGTTCTTGCAGCCACCAAGAACATGGATAAGAGCTGAATTGGAGTCCAAGGAGCTTTTAACTTTTTGTATTAAGAGGTTGAAGAACTTGAACAAGGTTAGGCTTGTTAATGCCGAGTTTGTCTGGACCGAGCCTCATTCCAAGAGAATAAAGGTGAAGCTGAACGTGCAGAAGGAAGTACTTAATGGGGTAAAGTTGGAACAGGCTTACATCGCGGAGTATGTCGTCACTGACCACATGTGTGAGTCCTGTTCCAGGGTTCAAGCCAATCCCGACCAGTGGGTGGCGGCTGTCCAACTTCGGCAGCATGTTTCTCACAGGAGGTCATTCTTTTATTTGGAACAGCTTATACTTAAGCATGATGCAGCTGTCCGAGCCATTAAGATTAAACAGATGGACGAGGGTATTGATTTCTTCTTTTCGAGCCGGAGTCACGCCTTGAAATTTTTGGAGTTTGTGGGCAAAGTCGTTCCAATAAAGAGCCGCACTGACAAACAACTTGTATCTCATGATACTAAGAGCAATGATTACAACTACAAGCACACTTTTTCTGTTGAAATCTGCCCAGTTTGCCGTGAGGATCTGGTATGCCTTCCGCCCAAAGTTGCGGTTGGTTTGGGGAATCTTGGTCCTCTTGTGTTGTGTGCTAAGGTGACCAATAATATTGTCCTAGTGGATCCTTTTACTCTGAGGCACGCTTTCTTGGATGCAGACCAGTATTGGAGACTTCCTTTTCGGTCATTGCTTTCATGCAAGCAACTTGTGGAATATATAGTGTTAGATGTGGAGTCTGTGTCTTCCGAAGTCAATGTTGGAGGTTCAAAGTATGCTTTAGCTGATGTTCAAGTGGCTCGTGTATCTGATTTTGGTAAGAATGACAAAATCTTCAACATCAGAACCCATCTCGGCCATCTTCTAAACCCTGGTGACTATGCTCTTGGTTATGACCTATATGTAGCCAACCATAATGACATTGAATTAGACAAGTACAAAAATCTTGTCCTTCCAGATGCAATATTGATAAAGAAGAGCTATGAGGAGAAACACATGAAGAAGCGTGGGAAGCCTCGTTCCTGGAAGCTTAAATCCATGAATATGGAAGTGGATAACTCTGCTAGAAGGCTTGATGAGGAGAAGATGAATACAGAGTATGAAGAATTCTTGAGAGACCTGGAAGAGAACCCAGAGTTGAGGTTTAACATATCACTTTATCGAAATAAAGAATACCAGCCATCGGAGATGGCATCCGTCACTGATGGGGAAGATGTGCCTTCAGTTCCACTAGAGGAGTTGCTTGCTGATCTTGATTTAAGTGATGAAGAAGATGATGACAGTGGGAGTATGAGAGAATGATACCCTTCTTTCATTGCTATGGTTTTTACTACAGCATGTTCTCTGCCTCAGAATGAGTTATATACTACTTGTTTCGTACAGAACTTCATTTGAAAGTGTCAGATCAAATAACATGTTTAAGGATTGTTTTGAGTGATTTTGTAGGATTAGTATGTTCCGCCCAGGCAAGGGTGACTTTGATTATCATTGATAGTTATGGGCTTATAGTTTTTCACCAAACTTTGTACTGTGGTTGCGGTATTTTAGTTTCTGTTTTTTTTGAGAAGATTGTGTTGAGAATCTATTTATTTTTTTGGATAGTATTGTGAGAATAATATCCCCCCGTCTAAGTAAACTTGTAGTTCCAGTATTTCACTTTTATATTTCAGCTTTATTTATGAGATTGAGTCAGGTTTTGCTGAAATTGGGTATTTTCAACGTTGCACATACATAACAGAAAAAAATGTCTTTCTAGGATGCCCGTGGTTCTCTTGAGATGTGTCTGATTCTCCACTGGACCTTGGGACAGAGAAGAACATGATAGAACAATTCTTGACTATAAAAAAATTTCTCCACGCTCAAATCTGAAACGTCCTTTACCACTATCTGAAAACGGCAACAACAACAACAAACCTCCAATGTAAATTTACTCTTTTCTCCTCTCCCTTTAAAACCCTAATTTATAATTAATTAAATTATTTTTATTGCAGGCAGCAAAAGGCGAGGTTTCCTAAAGGAAAAAAAGTGAAAGCAGTGGGTGGTGATGATGATGAATTGCCTCCTGTTGCTGTTTCAATTGGACCGACTTGTGAAACTGCTGATTTGTCGGACCCATAAGAAGCTGCCAAGGAGCGTGCCAGGAGGCGTAGTGGGATGACTACTGAGTTGTTTATTGAAGAAGGTGGGAAAGGAATTTTGAAGGATGTTTCTGCTGCTGAAGTTACTTACAAGGTTTGTGAATTATTTATTTTATGAACATTGTTTGTTTAGCTTAATAATTATTCACTGTTGTATAGCTTAAATGATACATTGTGAGATTTGTTTGACTAATTATGTTTTGTTTAGAATTAGATTTGTAGCAGCTAGTATTTACTGTGTTGAATGATATTGAATATTGCTTTAGTGAATGGTAGCATTATGGTTAGCAGCAAAGGTAGATAATTTAATTGTGTCTTCCGTGTGCTTTGTGTTGGAGTTCATTTATAATATTGTACTCTGTTTTCCTTGGATTGGCAGAAAGTTACACCCAGAGGTAATTGTATGTTTCACCTATATGCAACGGGTAGGCGATAATGGAGATTACTTTTGGCAAGATAATACTGATTTCGGTGATCATGGAATCGAAATAGAACCTTTCAATCTGGAACAAGAGAGGGAGGAAGGCTATTTTGATGATGATGGAAACTTTGTTGAATATGTTAGAGAGAACAAAACCAAGGTATTGCAATCATTTTATTTGTCTATAACCTTTCAGTGAACACGATTATTTATATTCGTTCTTGACTTCTTGTATTTAATGCAAGACGCATGGTTGGATAGTATTATAGTTGATTCAAGATATGCTTTCGTGATATTTTACAGCCTTAATATGATTAGAAACTAAAAACAAAAGGAAAACCCGAAAAGTGTTTTTAGATTTAGTAATACGATGGCTGTAGTGTTGTACCAAACTGCTGTCTTTTGAATAAAATTGGCCTTGCACACGTTGGTTTCCATTAGCCAGAATTATGCTTAAGGGAAAGAGAAGAACAAAGCCACAGGTAGGGGGTAGAAGTTATAAGTAGGAAGCCAACTAGGAGATAAGAGGAAAATGTGCATCCTTCAACAACATTGTCGCTTAATATAGTTCTCGAGAGGTAGCATTGAAGTAAGTAATGTACCTTTAGTAAGACTACTAATAACTCTGTTTTAGCTCTTTGACAGTTTTTATTTAACGTATCACTTGGTCTGACATCACCTATTTAAACTCATACCATTTGGATCATACATAACTACACAACTACTAACACCCATGTCTTGATATTAAAATGGTGGTCCACTATAGATTTTTGGGGGTGTTGGTTTGGTTTGGTTTGTCTATAGGGCTTATGGTTGTGAATTTTGGAGTGGCATTTGAAAGGGCCTGGAGCTTTTCAGGCATATGATATATAGTTTCTGGAGGAGAGGATTAAAGTTTGGGAAGATAAGTAAGCTAGATGCCTATATGAAAGAACTTGTACTTGCTTTTCGTAAGATTACAGGCCATCTCCGTGTTTGAATGATAGTTGTGCTTTCATGAAGATAGATACTGGTAACCTGGATTGTGATGTGGGCTACTATAATTTATTTTCAGGAGATATACTGCGAGTCTTGCTGCACTCACAGTAGGACTGTAGACAATTTGCTTTTGGATACCTCGTAGAAATAGTGTAAGTATTGACTATTGGTGAGAATGAGAGATTTTCGTCCTTGTCCTATAGTCTTTATAACTGTCTCCTAAAAGCCTCATCATATTAGTTTACGAAAAACTGTATTTCGATTATTACGGTGTCTTTTATCATTTGGTGGATTGTGCAAGGACCGCTAAAAATTAATTAGGAATATAAAGCTGATTGTGAGTTTGTGTCTTCTATGTATGCCAGTTGGGGAGTCATTCTGGTAGGTTTTGGTGTTTTCTTTCCCAGCATTCAAGGTGGTTTGGGTCCATTTGGTGAAGTATGCCCAAGCCTCCTGATTCTAGGGAGGAGTAGGTTGTGGAGCCTTGTGTCATTTGCCATCATTTGGGTTTTTTGGTTGGAGAGGAACACGAGAGAATTTTGTGTTTGGAGGAGATTCTCATTTCATTAAAAATATTCCTTGTGGTTGAAACATTGGGAGGAATTGATGACACGTTTGAGGTATTATGTGTTCAGATAGGAAATTTTGATTGTCAGTCATTGGGGCTTAGACATATATCTGCACGAGAGCTGGTTTGTGGTTGTATATTAGCTTTGTTTCTTTTCTTAGGAAATCTTGTCCTACAACCTTTTTGTTTGGTTAGTTACTATTGTTAGTATCCCAAGTGTGTTTGTATTGCTGTATCTTAAAACATTCCCTAGGTCGCCTTTGCAATGCATTTGACCACAACCTCCAACAATTTCCCTGAAGATCGCCATGGCCGGTCGGCACCGTTGGCTTTGAGTGCTTAGTTTGTTGGTTGGCAAGGACTAAAAACATATTGGTTAGGACTAAGAGCTGGTTGATGTGTTAAGACTCATATGATGTTGTGTTCGAACTTAGATGCCATGATGGAACAGATCAACAAAATGAATGCGTCCGAAATAAGTGATTGTCACTGGGTTTGCGGGTTAGTTCAATGAATAAAGGAAGGTGTATACACTGGCGATTGTTGACAATAGTCAGAAATTGACTAATGACTATTTACTAAGGAATACACAATGTCCATGTAAGAGACTTTCTCTGTCTTAGTGTTTCGTTAATATTCGTTTGTCACCGGTGGAGCTTATGGAAAAGGGGAATAGGGAGTCTTGAGAGGTTTTCTTATTGGCAATTGAGGTTCCTTTGTACTTGTAGTCTGGGTCAAATTTGTAACCTTTAGATGGGGCCAACGGGGATATTATTTTTGTTAGGCAAGTGCTATCCTGGGGATTGTTTTGTCTTTTTGTCTTTTTTTTTTGGAATAAATTATCATGTCGCGCATTTAGCCTTTCATTTTGTAACTGTATCACACCTGATTTTTCATTTTTGGATTAAAGACTTTGTTTGATTGAGGTTAAAACTGAATCTAGGCCTTATGGTTGTTCACTTTGGTAATGCACATTTTATATTACTGAGCCTAAGGTATACGAATCTATTTCTCAGTGTGGCTATTTTGTCATTTCTGGATAGGACTGACCTAGGAGGTCAGGACTAGTTAAGTTCAGGCAGCAGGCCTGTTTACAACGCTTGACTTGATCCATTGGCTTTTCAATAATCTTGCCATGGTGAAGGATTAGATGCATTGTTTTATAGTAGAAGAGTGATTAGTTATCCTTCCAATTGTTACAGTTTATTGATCGTTGGTGGCTCTTGTGCCTTGATTATTCTAGGTTTTGATATCTGGAAAAGAAGAGCGGGAGGCACACATATCCCCTGCAATGAATGCTGTCTTAAGAGAATTCAAGCGTATCATTGGTCTGTCCAAGACTAAAGGTGAGGGTACTGGTTCTTCAGCTGCTACCTGCTCAATTCTGTTATTGCTGGCTTCATCACAAGCCATTAACTTAATTGGAAAGCAGGGATCTCAGATTAAAGCTATACAAGAGAGCTCTGGTGCTTCTGTTAGAGTTCTTTCTGGAGGTACGCTTCATTCTGATGTGTATGCTGTTTTTTATAAACATAATCATGCATAATGGTTAATGATAGCCCTGTATATATTCTTGGATGTTACTTGACTATCGCTGTTGAATTATGCTAAATTGCTAACCCACTTCTTGTTTACTGTGTGATCTCAAACACGTTAATATACGTGCGTGTTACTAATAAGTCGTACATATTAGTACGTTTCAGTTCTTGACTATGATTTGATGTTGAAAAAGAATGTTTAACTCTCGAACCCTGTCAAATTTAATAGTTGGATCGAGTATCCAACAATTGCAATGTGTGCTATCAAACCTAAAGAAACAATTGCACAAAGTGTGCACTCAATTTTACTTTTAAAATCTTAAGTAGAGGATGCATTCCCACGAGCTAGCTCAAAATCCACTTAGATCTAGGCAAGAGTATGGTTTGTGGTAATTGATTCAGTACTTATAAGTACACATTATTCAAGGCTAATTGGAATATCTTTTAGATCTTGAAGGCTGCGCGAAACGTGATGTAGGAAAGAAAGGGCCGGTTTTAGCAAATATTTATTAGTATATTATTTGCTACACTTTTGGGGTTTACATTAATAGAATCAGGAATATTAGCATTTTCCTTTATTCAGTTTAATTAAAGTTAGAAGTTTGTTTCTTGTTCATCAAACTTGGCTTATCAATATAAAGACGCCATTGTAGGTTGTTTAGGATCACTCAATTATTCAACAAACAAATTATCAATTATCTGAATCTTATTATTCTTTTTGTCCCCAAACTCATCTTCTTCAATCTGAAGTTCTTATTTGTCTAATTTCTTGATCTCCTTTGTTCTATTCTTCTATCAAGGATCTCTGAATCGTTTTTTTTAGATCTCCACCTTTCTTCCACATTAAAATGTTATAGACTATGCTTCTTCTTTTGTGTTTTTGATAGTTACTTAGTTACAACCTAAGTTACGTTGACACGGATATGTGTGTGCGTATTCGACACAGATTCGGAGTGTCTAACACAACGAAATATAAAAATTGAGGTATATCGCATACAATATGTGTCCGACACGGACATGTAGAATACATATCCAGCATGGATTGTTTTTAAAATATGCCGTGTCCATGCAACATAGTTAGAACTTTTTCCCCTGATCCTTTAAATTCCCCTTTGTAGGTAAGAATCGAACTAAAGACCTTGGGCCCAACCATGCAAGTCTTGACCAATATATTCTTTTGTTGTCCGTCTGTGTGTGTTTGAAATGTCATGAGAAAAGAAGTCGGCATTGACAAGAAATCCTACATTGACAAATATCTTTAAGGTTGCACCAAATTTGTTTGTATTCCTTGTTGTGAGACCACATTAAGCCGACAATGGATAAATCAATCATACCATATTCTCTCTGTGTAATAAAGATCATCGTAGCAAATAAGTGCAAAACAAATCCGACTGGAAATTCCCAACCCTTTAAAAGTTTTACTGAAAACTGAAAAGTATAGACTGGATTTGGATGGTTACTTTCATCTGAACTTTCAAATTGTTGGGAGTTTCAGATTGAATTCATTTTCAGTGAGCATAATCTTACCGACATGGAGAAAATAGTGTACAGTTGGATTTACCAAATGAACTTCACAGGATCCTACTATAGGGATAGAATAGGGATATTCATATTATCAAACCTCACAATGCACTCGCACAAATTGAGTGCTCTTGAAACTGTTAACACCTGTAACTAACAATTGTGACAGCCCTTGTTGTAATTAGGATTTCCTTTAAGGTGTAAGGTTTGTATATCATCAAAATAGTAACCCAAAATTTGTGAACTTCAGGGCATGGTGTTATCTTGTGGGTTACCAGTTTGTGCATAATAAAGTCTAAGCATCTTGTCTTAGTAGTTAGCAAATAAGAACCTCATTGACTGTGGTCCATGTATTGGTTGTATTTGTATACACGGCTCGTCTCTTTTAATAATTTGACCTCTTTTATGCCTAAGTCCCCGTAGTCTCCTCTTAATACTTTCATTTGTGCCAGATGAGGTGCCACATTATGCTACTTCGGATGAGAGAGTTGTTGAGATACAGGGCGAATCTCTGAAGGTTCTGAAGGCTCTAGAAGCAGTAATAGGGCATCTACGGAAGTTTTTGGTTGATCATAGTATTATTCCATTGTTTGAAAAAGTTGTAAGTTTTTCTAAGCTTCCTCTATTTAGCTCTCTGCATTTTGTGTGATTACAATATGCTAATGCTTGTTGTTTTGTTGATCACAGAATAATCCAACTGTTTCTCAAGAACGTCCAGCAGAAACTTGGGCTGATAAAGCAGTCTTTGGTCCAAACTGCTTCTCAAGCTACTTCTCAAGCTGGGATTATCAGTGATTATCCTCTGTTAATCAAGAGAGATTCTGTCTTTCTTGGCTGTGATACTCAGCTGGAGTCACAAATGCACCACTCTAGTCTGGGACACGACCCTGTACTCTCTGTGCTGCGGACCTCAGGACTTAGTCGTGCTTCTTCTGCCATTATTAGTCAGGTTAGATCTTCTTGTTAAATATAATCCTTAGCATAATTTTACAACTCCCTCGTCAGCTATGTGTCTGAGTTGATCTTCTTTCCCCTAGTATTTTGCAAGAGTTAGAAGCTCGTTGACAGTGATATACAATATGCATGTTGTTTCCTTAGAATTTCTTTCATTTTTCTTAAACAATATTCTTTTCTTATGGTCTTTTTGAGTCATTTTTTCTGTGGAAAGATATTTTCCCGAGATGATAGTATATTCTTGTGTTCGATATATATATATATTTTTTTTTGCTCGGTAAAAGTGATATTCCATTAATAAAAGAAAAGTAGGTTGAGAAGGCCTACATTACCAGAGAACAACCGAAAAAAATATTTACAAGCGATGAAACAAAACATGAGAAGAAAAAAAACAAAAAACCCCTGACATGCACCGTCACCCACTCACCCCATGTCTAAAAACATAAGACGATCCCATCTAGCAACAAAATACTCAAAGAAGCATCCTCTAAACTCTTTGAAGACTTTAGACCACCGAAATAACAAAGCTTTTATCAAGAGAATTGTCTTCTTACGCGAAATAGAGATATATTAAAAGTAGGCAAATATTTTTCTCAGGAAAACATTTATTCTTATACTCTTTTTAGAGAACATTTTTCCTTCCCCGTAGGAAAAAATTTCTTGTGGGGAAGTGCGTGTTATCTACCTGTGAATTATGTGATTTCCAGACAACAAAGTAACAAATAAGTTATCCTTGGACCGGGAATTATGAAATTTAGATATTTTCATGTGCAATCAAACACAGAACTTGTGTATTTTCTCGGGAGAATAATAAGATTCATATTTTCTTGAGAAACTTTTCTAGGCAATTCAAGTTGGAACCGGATGAGTTGACCCAGAGTCGGTGTTGTCCGACTCAAAGAGTCAATGTTAGTCTGTCTCTGCTAAGAACCTGTGAAAAGAGGTTGAGAATCGGTCAAAAGATCATTGAGTTTCATCTTAACCTATAATTGAATCTGAGAAATGAAAAGGAAAAATTATAATTTTGAGGATATGCAGTGAAGTAGAAACATAGAAATTGCACACAATTGAAGTAGAAGCCGTGAAAAACATCAAGATTAAGATATTCATCAAGTTTAGTCAAGAACAAATTAGAGAGTTGGAGAAGAAAGAGATGGGGTAAGTTTTATGTACGAGATGAAAGCCTATTGTAGAAAGAGTTTAAGGTGTTATAGGGTACCCGCTGGTGCTAAATTGAGTAGACCACTAGATATCTCTTTACTTGATGTGTAGCAATCTAGGCGATTTCCTTTAAACAATGAATCACTTGGTTCTATTGTTCTAATATGTACCACTGAGTGCAACTGGTATCGCTGTGATCCGATCCTCTCCAAAAACTCGGTTCCTAAAACCATGGTGCAATCAAACAGCAAACAGGGTTGTTACTTATGTTGCATAGACTTTCAAACGACGGGTGCACCCGTATCAAGTTTCGACAGGACACCTGTAAATTTTTGTTTTTCTTCATTCCGACGTGTTGAGCGGTTATATAATACATTATGGCCTTCTCTCTATCTGATTTGGATCTTCTATCAGTGCATAGTATAACATAGGATTTTTGTATCCTTTTCGCGTAACTCATTTGATATGCGTCAATCGTCATCAATATGCCATGGGACGTGATAAGATATCAACATCTCGTTTTCCCTTATCTATGGTAAACATGGTTTGACAACTTTTACACATCATGATGGAGTTGAACTCCTAGACCTGTACCATGTCCATGCAACACACCTCATTTCTAATGTCAGCTGGTCAAAGTGATGATCATTATGGTCTCTGCCATTTCTAAATTTTTGCACTGTTTTTAACCTTTGTGGACTCTATGTCCGTTTATATATTGCAACCTCTAAATATGCCACTTTCCTTGATTCAGCTTACACAGACAATGCAAATACCACTTGCTTATGCTGAGGACTTCATTGGGATTGGAGTAGCAAATATTGGATACATTCGGCGTACCAGTGGCGCTATTCTCACTGTTCAAGAAAGCAGAGGCTTGCCTGATGAGATTACCATGGAGATTAAGGGCACTACATCACAGGTTAAGACAGCTCAGCAGTTAATTCAGGTAAGAGTGTATTTTTGCAATCAAGTTTACGTATATGGGGGAAAGGAATCACAAATATGATTTATTTATTTTTCTGTTTTTTTTATTCTGTATAGGATTTTCTTGCTGGCCACAAAGATCCTGTTTCAAACCGCTATGGCAAGATGGATACTGGTTTGAGGTCATATTCTCAGTTAGGTGGCACGTCCACTCTTCATCATCCTTGGCAACACAAGGACTTGGGGGTTATGGATCTACTGGCCTGGGAGGGTACGGCAGCTTTAGGCTCTAAAGAGGCACTCTAGTATACAAGTTGATTTGTCTTTGGCTCTCATCTTACAATGTATTCCTGTCTAGGACTAAAATGTTCTCCTTATAACCTTGTAAATTTTAAAAGATAGTTGGCTCCTAGGGTATTAGAAAAGTGAAGTGTTTTGTCGTTGATATTTATTCTGTTACTGAGAATTTAACGTTCATTTGAAACCATGTGCGCTTTTGTTGAGTACAATTGGAGTATCTGTTCATTTCTTTTTTCTCAAAGGTTGGGGTTTCAGACTTAGAGTGGCATGTCTTTATTATTTTCTACCCTGCAGAACAGAGACTGCTTCAGTATTCCAGTTGTTATCATTTATCAAGCTACATGTCACTCACTTAACTCTTTGTCCGTTTCGCCTTTCCTGCTTGTCGATGTATATAAATATCCTCTTTAGTAAAAATCTAAAAGACCAGCATGGTCTGTCCATGCAGAGTAATATCGTCTGCACGATAAACTGAAAGAAGAGCTTAGTAGAACTTGTTGAAATTAGCTGAGCTCCCTAGTGCCCACCAGACCCTTTTTCCATTTCTTGTTTTGCTTCAAATTTTTTAGTGTCGGTCTCTGTCCATCTAGTTTTGCTATACTTGTTCTTCATTCTCTCTTGTTCTGTCCTATCCAGTGTATCAATTTGCAATGGGTTAAGGTGGTCAATAATAGATGAGAAAATTACTGGAGCAGGATCCTATCTTGGTCGTGGAACTGAAGAAGAATCAGCTCCCAAACTGCCAAGTCAAGTTTTGAGAGCTGAAGTGAAACCATATCAGAAAGTTCCAATTGGTAATTAGTAAGAATAGTTGTGTCACTGTTAAGGGTTATTTTACGAAGTCAATTTGATTGCAATTGTACTGGCCAGCCAGACGGTTAATGGTTGAGAACTTCAGATATTAATCAAAGAGAACTTCCATTCTATATATGCACATAAACATAAATAAATCGCTCCTCTCCATTTTAATTTATGATAATCATTAGTTTTCATTTTATTTTATAAACAATGAATAGAAATGTATGGAGCACATCCCGTGCCTTCAAACATATGAATGTGCATTAGTGCATATGCAAAAGAGTAAAGACCTTTTAAACTACAATATAAAATGTAAGTAAAGGCGGAAGAAATTATACATAACAGTCGTGTAGCAGCTCCATATTACAGTAGCTAGATTTATACCCAACAAATTGCAGAAAGCAAGTGCAAATACCAAGATGATAAAGCACACAAGACAGTGAGACGCAATGTCATGCATCCACTTAATCCATAAACATCAACACAGTAGTTCTACTCGCAAAAAACAGAGTCATCAAACGATGAAGTCAATACTGAGACTTGTCAAGGCTGTCGAAGTATGGGTGATCAAGTGCTGCCTTTGCTGAAATCCTACTTGCGGGATCATATTGGAGCATCTTCTGCTTGTTTCAAGAAAAAAGATTAATATGTTAATAAGAGTTTTTCCTATACTTCACTGATTACTAGGTTTTAGCTGGTTTATAACTTAGCAACTGTACATTTAATGCCAATACACTCGGGAAAAATTGCTATGTAGACCTGATGAATGAAATAGGACAACAATGGCGATTAAAAAATGGTCATCAGAAATCCAACATTCGAAGCATTAAAACCTGTCGTTGTTTCATCAAGTCCATCCAATGTTGTTATTTATTCGATTATTATGAATTCCATTAGCCAAGCTTTATGAGGTTCGTAGGACTTTATGAAATTCTAGCATGCAACTTGACAAGTTAAATAAAACTTAGAAATGCAACTTGCAACTTAAAGCACCACTGATTACCGATAAAAGATCAACTCCCTCAGGTTCCAAATTTGGAACTGCACGTGCCAAGTTTTGAGGCTTCCACTGAGGATACTCGTGCCAATCTCGCAATGAACTAACTCCCGGCCACTGATCCTCAGATGGTGTTCCCAACAACCTTCAATGCAAAATAAGGTAACTCAGGTAATATGCAAAAGAAATAAGTAAAACAAAAGTACTGTAAAGAGCATATTCTCAGGAGCATAACTGTACCCACACTGCTATGACTACATAAAGACAAAGATTAGTTAAAACATTATAAATCAGCTTATTTCAGTTTCATCCACAAATGATAAATTGTTGAAATACCAGCTCAACAAGACATTATGCAATGTATAGTGGCCAAATTGACAGTTTTATCACACAAACAAGAAGAAAATGAGCAAATTGGAAAATTCCTAAATCAGGGTGAACAGACCCAATCAATATTTTGCAACTTTAAAGATAAAATACACAATCTTTCAAATGCATTCCAGTAGAGGTGCATCACGCTTGACTTGACAAAAGTGTCATGATATTATACTATAAGACACTCTTCAAAGACAGCAAATAATGAGCTCCCACCTATCATGCTAAGGGGCAACCTAAACTCTGGAATCCCAACTTCATCTACTATAGTAGTATTCATATGTATAACTTGTTAGCAGTTTAGAACTATGCACATCAATCTCCTCACACAAACTTAAGAAACACAGGATCAAAGATGTCAACTTGTCATCAACTTCGGCTGTACTGTCAATTTCTTCTAGTCATCGTCTTCCTTTAAGTTGGTGTCATCCCCATTTTTATAGTAATAATATAATAGAAAAACCACTCTATATTAGATAGTGCAGGTTCACCTTTAGAAGTAGTTTCTCTAGAATCAACTAAACCTTCTGCATGTTTTATTCCATAAGGGAACGATGTGATGGTTTAAAGAGCTTTAATTCACAAAATCTTCAAGCTTTGTATACTGAAGTAACTACTGAACCAAAGTGGATGTCCTTCAATCCAGCTGTTTGGAAGGGATGTTTTGATGTAGTTAAAAAGAATATCAGTTCATATAAAATTGCTGACTGCTGCCATTTATTTTTCTTGGTCTACTTGTCACTTGTCACATACATGAAATGGACAAGTTCAATTGGTAGTATTTACTGCTGATGGTCTGAGCTGGCCCTAGAAAACAAGAAAGAAGGAAAATGAAGTATGGTCATTCAATCTTCAAACAATATCCTAAATGCTATGTACATGTTCTATAAGTTGATCACTTAATCATATTCAAAATGTAAATGGTATCTCAGATATACTTATACCACAGGGTGGCCTCTATGTTTGAGTTGGTGATTAATTCTCAATGACGACGTATTCAATTTTCTGCTGCTCCAAGTCTTATTCATAAATATAACGTAACCTAAAACAGACAATTTCTCATTCATTCCTGAGTGAGTACAATTTTTGCTCTTCTATTCCATACAGTGTACTTGAAAATTCTTCACTTTTATTTGTAGAAATATAAATATCCATTTCTACTTATTAAGGGAAAATTCGTGAACTATTTGCTTTGTGAATTTCTCGTAAAATCAACACAAATTTGTGATAGACAAAGCAACAGAGAGAGGAAAGTACCTAAATATATGAAGCAACTGTTGCAGCTCAGAATCACCAGGAAATAGGGCTTGTCTCCTGACCATTTCAGCTACACCAAGAAAAACAGTTTAGGAAGATGTAATTATTGTTGATTGAAAAATAAAAATAATAGGGTTACAGACCAAATATGCATCCAACAGACCACATATCGACACCCGTGGAGTAGTGTGTTGAGCCGAGCAGCACCTCTGGAGCTCTGTACCAGAGAGTTACAATCTGGTAATAATAACAAGAATGGAAAGGTTAGAGTTGAATTGAAATGGAAAAGGAAAAGGAAAAGGAAAAGGAGACCACCTCGTGTGTGTAGCTCTTGAGAGGAACAGTGAAGGCTCTTCCAAGGCCAAGATCGGCAATCTTGAGTATGCCCTTGTCCTTGTCAACCAAAAGATTTTGGGGTTTGAGATCTCTGTGAAGCACGCTGTGACTGTGGCAGTGGGCCACCCCTTTGCACAATTGGTAGAGGAAGCTCTGGATGAGTGTGGGGGCCAAAGGGGAGGGATTGGGCCCTTTGCGGTGAGAATCGATGAATTTCTTGAGATCCGTGTCGAGGTACTCGAAGACCAGGTAGAGAAGGGGCTTCCCGTTCTTGTTGTCGACGTGCTCGACGCAGAGCAATCGGACCAGATAGAGACTCTGAGAGAGCATCTGAAGGAGGGCAATCTCGCGAAGAGCAGTTGGGGGCACACCTTCTTCGTCCATTTCCAGCCGCGTCTTCTTCAGGGCCACCAATTGACCGGTCGTCTTGTCCTGAGCCTTGTACACTTTCCCGTATGTCCCTTCTCCAACCTTCTCCAACTTCTCGTACTTGTCCATCTCTATTCTTCTTCTTTTTCACTCTTCTCAACCCTATAAATTATAAAAAGAGTTTCAAATATTTTGAATTTTGAATGTAGGCGGCCAGATTTTATCCTCGAACACGGACCTGTGCCCTTTTTCCCTGCCTCAAGCCCATCCCAAAGTTAAAGCCCCCACTTTAATTCGCTCGATCATAAATAATTAAATTACCTATACCCAATTTCCTGATTAAATAATATGAACAAATCTCGTATCTTGACATTTGCTTGCTTTGTTTCCTCGATAACTTTTTATTATACTCTCTCTGACTTCTAATAGCATTTGCAATGCAAGTCAAAATAATCCCCCTTATTCACCTCCACGTA
Source organism: Coptis chinensis (assembly GCF_015680905.1). Lineage (NCBI taxonomy): Eukaryota > Viridiplantae > Streptophyta > Magnoliopsida > Ranunculales > Ranunculaceae > Coptis > Coptis chinensis. Next base: position 97,069,234 of record NC_141462.1, read on the forward strand.
GGCACTTATTCTCCCTCATTTCACCAAAATGGTGAAAAGCAAGGTGAAGTTGTCTTGATGCAAAGTGGAAAAAATCTCGAGCGGGATGTTAGATTCCGTCTAGAGGCTTTTTGATCGATCCCGGCCCGGGTATTTTGTCCGGAAGTTAAAAAAATCGAAAAAACACAGGCAGCCGAATTCAACATCCCGTCGAAATTAACGTCCGTTAACAAGTTTATCTCGAATTTTACATTTATTTCAACTGGGAAAAATAATCACCAATTTTTCACCTCTGCATTGCACACCCTTTTTTTAACAAAGCTGGTGACTATAGTCACAAACCCCCCTTATCCACCTGTATTGCAAATGCTCTAAGGTAACACTGTCTTACACGGCTTAGTAATACTTGGCCAAGTGGACATGTGATCTAGATTCTAGAAACCATACCAACAGCTTCCCAAAAGAAAAAAAATGTGATTGACCACCATTCCTCAACCAGACCACCACCATGATCAACGCCACCACTCTCCAGTCTCCACCAATTTTATGACCAAAACCACACATAAATATATTTGATAAGGATAGAATATATTAGACTAAATTGCATCGAGTTTACACCAAAATACATGTTTTAAAATAAAATATATTTGACGAATGGTGGTTGACCAAACCACCACCGTGATCAGTGCCACCACTCTCCAGTCTCCACCAATTTTATGACCAAAACCGCCACTCCACCAGTTTAATGACAAACACCGCCACTTTTTCTTATTATTTATCTTCCCCTCCTCCCTCCCCCAAAAAAATAATAATAATAATATATATATAATAATAATAACAACATTGGAAACAAATTTATCCAAAATTATATTAAATTGCATCAACTTTACACCAAAAAACATGTTTTAAAACATCCCAAATTTGAAAATTGTGCCGGTGGTGGTGGGTAGCAGCGGTGGTGTTGATATCAATAAGATAAAAATATTTGGAGAAATTAAACAAACAATTACTTACGAGGAAAAAGGAATTTAAGTACATAGAGGTAATGGATAATGGTCGTGGCGGTGGTAGGTGGTTCAGTCATATTTATTTTATGTTGGTTTTGGGAACTAGTTGTTTGAGTTGTTTTCCGCACGACATATCTTAATTATATCGTGTTACACTATAATCCACATTTTTATTTTTATTACGTTAATCACCTGAATTTCAACCACACATAAATATATTTGATTAAGAGAAAATATATCTAGATTTAGTAATTTTTATATTCGCATTTTGTAATCTATTATATTTCAAGTAGTATGTGATTCGTGTTAGGCACCATTTATTTTAAATTCTTAGAACCCCTATATATTACATAATATATATCGTGTAAGGTGTGGCTAAAAGATCTCGCTATTGAAAAAGAAAAATATAGCACATCTAATTAAAACGGGAATCACACTTCTAAATTAAAATGGGATCCCTCCCCTATTTAAAAAATGGGCTTTTAAAACTTAATTAAAACAATCTGTTGATAAATTAAAACGGATTTTTAAGACTTGATTAAAACAATTTGTCAACAAATTTTGATATGTATAGTTATGATTGTTAAACAAGCTTTTAAAAGAATCGGTGCGTATGCACGAGTATATTAAAACTTCCAAAGGAATATTTTTCTAGCTCTCTTAAAGTTTTACGTCATCAACTCCTATTAAAACATGAATTTCTCTCATACTTAAAAGAGAAATTCTATCAATTCTAATTAAAACGAAAATTATCCTACGTGGAAATTTATTTCCGATTGAAAAATAAAAATTTAACACTTATAGCTAATTAAAACGGGAATCTTTCGCCTATTAAAGTCGGTAAAATCTCTGAGTGATGATATCAGAGGTATGGGGCTCGAATCCCTCCAACATCAAAGAGTTACTGATCTAATTTAAAACAAACTTGCAAAAAAAAAATAAATAAATAAATAAAAAAAAAAACAAACAAACAAACAAAAAAAAAATGGTAATCACACTTATAAATTAAAACGGGATCCCTCCCTTGGCCCCGATTAAAAAACGGATTTTTTAAATTTAATTAAAACAAATCTTTAAGATTTCATTAAAACAATTTGTTATAAAATTAAAACGGGTTAGCGACGAAAATATAAATCACGATTTGTTATAAATTTTATATATGTATAGTTATGATTGTTGAGCAAATTTTTTAAATAGTCGGTATGTATGCATGAGTATATTTTATAGTATTAATATTAAACAATAGATATTTTTATAGCTTTCTTAAAATTCATCGTCATAAACTTATGGGTTTGTTTAGAAGTTTTCCTATGGAATTGGAATTGAAAATATAATTCCAAAACTTACAATTTCAAATAATTAACATTTTTGAATATATACAAATCTCAAGTTTCTGCGTCTATAGAAACTTATAATTCTTTGATTTTGGGGAATTGAGACTTTAATTCCAATGCATAAAAAGTTGCTACACAAGATAATTCTTAATTTTCCATCCTAAAATCTTATTTGCCAAACACACCGCTATTAAAATGGATATTTCTCTTCTATTGAAAAGATAAATTATAGCACTTATAATTAAAACAATAAATTTTGTTCCTATTAAAAACGGTAATCACACTTCTAAATTAAAACAGGATTCCTCCCTCAGCCCCGATTAAAAAACGGATTTTTAAAATTTAATTAAAACAAGTCTTTAAGATTTCATTAAAACAATTTGTTGTAAAATTAAAATGGGTTAGCGACAAAAACATAAATCATGATTTGTTATAAAATTTATATATGTATAGAACAACCTTTTGAAATAACCGGTGCGTATGCACAAATCTATTTTCTAGTGGATATACGGAGGTTTTACAAAATGGTTTGCAAATTTGGGATATTATGGGAAGTCCTATAATGTTATGGTGTAAAGATTCATTCAAAATTCTTGCATTTTCCAAATTCAAAATAGTTATGTAGCGTGAAAATATTCAATTAGGTCATTTTTTCACATTTGTCGAGAAAGAAGTAACAAATTATACGATATATTAGCCTTATTAGATAATTAAAATAAAACAAAGGAAATGTGGTTACCAAAAAAAAATATATATATATATTGGCCCGAATAGGGTTGAAGTAGGGGTGATAAAAGGGTCGGGCCAGGCTAGCCCGCCCCTCAAATCATTAAAGCCCTTTATCCGGGTCCAAAATTTTGTAAGGGCCAGGGGTCGGTAGTAGGGTCAAACATGAAAACTCATTATCAACCCTCATTTTTTAGGGCCAAATGAGGGTCGGGTCGGGGCCAAACTATTATTTATTTATTTTTATCATATTTTGATTATGTATATCAATTTTAACTAAGTATACAAAACTAATTCTTGTGCTCTTAGAAGGAAAAAAAAAAAATGGTAGAAGAGATATTTTTAAAACATCTACATTTTTCATAGTTAACTATGTTGTCAGGTTGTATTTGCTTTTATGTATGACTTATGTAACTATCATTAAATCAATTACAAAAAATGCATATGTTATGTCATGTTCTAATGAATTTATCCCCATTGAAAACTAATTTAGCGATTTTTTTTATACAACTTAGATAATTGGAGTATAATATATAAATCTCTACTGACTCCGAAGCATATATAATTAGAGTATAAATTGACTCCGAAGCAATTTACTTGAGAGCCTTTGAAAATGGGGGTTAACATGTACAAAGAGGTTGACTAGATGGAAAATCTCTACCATATGGAGGGAAGGCAATACCACCGTGGACTTATTGGCTAAACGAGGAATAGCATTAGCCGAAGGAGTAGTGAGCACCATGATTGGACGACTAAACTGGCTGCATAAATAGGAAGCTCCATTTCAAAGCTTTTATAGATTTTTGTGAGAATTTGCTTCAATATACTTGTTTAGGATTACATGCATTATTTATGTTAAAGTTTTAATATATTCAAATTTACCAAGCCAAAAAAAAAAAAAAAAGTATAATATATAAATATAATGTAAAATAACAATAAAACGCATGAGGGCTTTATGACCTAGGCCAACTTTTCAATTTTGAGGGCCGGGTTGAAGTGATTGTTGAAAAATGGGGACCCAACCCGCCCGAGTTGCACGCTGAGCTTTGTCACACAAGCACACATTCATGATTCATTCATTCGTTCACACCTGATCACACATTTGCTGATTTTCTTCTTTTGGTTTCATTGTTACTCATTCTAACCCTAACCCGGTTTCGCAATCACCGCCTACTTAATTTATTACTGTTATTAACATAATTCCCACAGAAAGATACAAACACTCAGTAGTAGATTGTAGCATGGGCTCCTCTGATATTGGTGGGAAATCATCGCAGATCCTCCTCCATTGGCATGACTCCTCCAGGATTCTAGCCACGTGCTTGATAGGCGTTGGCTTAGTTCTTGGAGCTTCCGCCACACTGTTCTACTACTCAGGTGGTCTACCGTCTCCCCTTGGCATCTTCAAGAGGAAAAAGAGACGGCCCATCCGGGTTTACATGGATGGTTGTTTTGACATGATGCACTATGGTCACTGCAATGCCTTGCGCCAGGCTCGGGCTTTGGGTGACCAGCTCGTTGTCGGTGTTGTCAGCGATGCCGAGATCATTGCCAACAAAGGTCCTCCTGTCACCCCACTTCATGAAAGGTACACCAATCTGCTGGCTGTCCTAGGAGTTTTTGTTTTTTGCCCCAAACATTGTGACTGTCTCACTTATCTGTGGATTGATACTTTCTTATAGATTTGATTCCTATTGATGCTATTGAAAAACAGGATTATTATGGTCAGTGCTGTGAAATGGGTGGATGAAGTCATTCCAGATGCGCCATATGCTATCACCGAAGAATTTATGAAAAAACTATTCAACGAGTGTGACATAGATTACATCATTCATGGTGATGATCCTTGCCTTCTCCCTGATGGAACTGATGCCTATGCTCTCGCTAAGAAGGCTGGTCGTTATAAACAAATCAAGCGTACTGAGGGAGTGTCAAGCACTGACATCGTTGGTACTGTTATCAATTTCTTTTTGTCCTAGAAATTAATGCTGAAGTTTTAAAATTGACAATATCGATATAAGCTAATGTTTGACGCCTATGTTTTTCTTTTGCTTTGTTACGTTAAAGTGAGTGTACTATATTTTCAATCGAAGTTGTAGGTTGAGCTGTCTTACAATAGAAGTTTAGACAAAATTCTATCAACCAGAACCGTGTTAGGAAAAGCGGAAGACTTAATACGGTTCTGGCTGATAGAATTTTGAGTTGGCACAGAAAATTACTGGTTCAAACATGAGATTTGGTGTGGAAAAGTTTGATTGGAAGATGAACTTTGACTTTTGAAAAATACAAGTTCAAGACGTCTTGATTCAATCAGGATATCATAATGCACTGAAAGGGAAACCAATGGACATGTTGGATTATGACTGGGAGGAGTTTAATTTGAACGCAAAAAGTGCGATAAGGCTGTGTTTAGCTAAAGAAATCCTGTCAAACGTTATTGTGGAAAAATCTGCAGCAAAGCTATGGTTGAAGATTGAATGTTTGTACCTGACTAGGTAGCTAACAAACAGATTGTACCTAAAGCAACAACCCTATGGGTTGCGTATGGCGGAAGGTACAAGGATCAATGAACATCTTGGCATTTTCAATAGTATGCTCTCTGAACTGTATAATAGTGGAGTCAAGTTAGAAGAGGAAGATAATGCTCATCTACTTCTGAACTCCATTCCCCCATCTTGTGAGCATCTGATCACCCCATGAGGTCACTGGTGCTCTACCATCTCACAAACTGAGAAACAAATGCAAGGAGGACGAATCTCATTCACAAGGTTTGGTGGCTGAAGGGGAGCCATATAGCAGGCCCAACAAAGGTAAAAGCCAAGAAATTGAATGTTGGAAGGGCACATAAAATGAAATTGCAAGTGGAAAGGTAATAGAGCGGGCCTGACAAATAGCTTCAGGTTGGAAAATGAGATTATATTTGTCAAATCCGAAAGTTACTCTATAGAGCAGAGTTTTGGAATCTAATGATGACTTTGTCGTGGTGGCTGCTCGAGAAAAATCTCACCGAGGTTGTATACTTGACAGTGGGGCCATCGAACATGTTTGTTCGCACAGGGCATGGTTCAGTGATTATGTAGGGTATGATGGTGGCTGGATGTTGATGGGCGATGGCTCCAAGTTGCCAATAAAGGGGTTCAATTTGCATTAAGGTGTATGACAGGGATGGTTTGCAAAGACTTCTAATTTATCTTTTGAAGTCAAATTCTCCGGGGTGCAAATTCACCGTAAAAGATGGAGTTATGGAAATTTACCTAGATTTAAATGTGATCATGGAAGGAGTCATGATTAGGGGATTATATACAATATTGGGTCATACAATAGTGGTGCGGCAAGTTCATTCCAAGTCAGGCAGTTTGTTGTCAAAATCACAAGGTTCATTCAAGAACAAGGTAACAAAAGGAATGAACTCAAGCAAGGAAAAAATGACCAGTGTGTGGAATTCTGTGGGCAGGTTGAGTTGCTAGACAGTGACTAGGCACCCTAAATGGTGCAAGTGGGCAATGCTTAATTAGGAGTTTTTTGCACGGAGTGTTGAAGTCATCAAGAAGAGTTAGGGCGAGGAAATACTCGCCAAGGTGGAGATTGTTTGATATGGCTTGTATTTCAAAGGTAATAAATTCAAGGGAACACTTATACTATTGAGTATAGCACCCGGGTAATATTGAGTATAGTACTTAGCACTATGTAACCAAACCATAATGGGAAAAGAGAAAGAATTGTCATGCCAAGGTGTGTGAAATGAGAAGAGATTGAAGGTGCCGCCAATGAGTTTTGTCTTAGTTTGAACGAGTGAAAGTGAAGTATGATTTCAGTACTGGCTGATGGTAACTTGAAAGGAGGTTATAAGTACCTTGCAGGTCTTAGTGAATGGTATCATCCAGTGAGAGAATTCGGGTTAGGAATTTGGGCACCTAAGTTTTATCTCTTTATTCTTGTTGGTGAAATATTCCTGATTGGTTGTCTGTGGATGTAGGTGGGTCCAAACCATGTTAAATTATTGTGTCATGTGTATGATTGGTTACTATTGGTACTGCTACTATTCATTTATACGGTACTATTCATTGACACTATTCCCAGGTTGTTTTATCTCAAATTTATCAACCGATCCAAGTTAAGTTAAGTTAAGTCTTCCGCTTTTCCTAACAGTAATAAAATAGGAAAATATGTTGAACACAGAGTTCCTGGATAGGGTGTCTCTCCTACTATGCTACAGGAAAGACTATCATCTTGCTGTTGATATGAATATTGTTATTTTTGTCTATTAAGTATAATTTAGTGAACTTTGGGTGGGATTTGGAAACTTAATTCTAGGGAAATAGATTTACAGATGGAGTCCGAGGTTACATGGGTGTGTCCGGTTGGTGAGGTAAATGAAGTGTTGGGGGTTAGGTCCTTTCACTGCATCAATGGGAGTTATATACCTTTTATGATTATGTGGATGATGTGAACTATGATTGGCCGAAGCTTTAATCAATGAATAATTCATTCAATAAGAATAATCTTTAATAAAATCACTCATGAAGTATTGAAGTCATAATCTTTTGTAAATCAAATGACTAAACTAAAAACAACCTAAAAACCCAAGAACTAATGCAGGCACAATATCTATTTATACTAAAACCTAAACCTCCTCAAACCTAACCTAAGCCGAATGGGCTTGGACCTGGACTTGGACCAACATGGCCTGGAACATAATAATAATAATAATAATAATAATAATAATAATAATATTAAAATACCCTTGCACTTTATGTGCCTATTACATCATTCTCCTTGACTTTGAAAATCTCGTCCTCGAGAGTATAGAGCAACAACTCCATAAGAAACTTGCACAGTAAATGAGTAGCCCTTGAGATATCTCCTCGACCTTCAAGTTGACTATGTATCCTGCCTCGATTATCTTCCCTTGTAGCACCTTCCTGGTCTGAAAATCAATAGCACAAAGTATTCAATATGCTTGCTGAATATACCGTAACAGTAACAATAATCAATGTCATAGGTTTGATACACCCCGTGTACACAACGATGGATATGAAGATTTGCAATATCTCCAACAAATTTATCTTCCTTCATAGAACAAGCACCACAAATGGAGTAATGTAGATGAGACTGCCTAATCATGTGCTCAATACGTTGTTCATAAGTAGCAAGAAAACCAACCCAAACAGGATCCACATAATCTGATGAAACTAATGCTTGCTGCTCAATAAGAAAATCTAAAACATAATAATTAGATTTTTGCTTTGCAAGAAATAAGGCATACTCATCTTCAAAAGATTCCCAAAAGTGGTCATCCTCTTCAATATCTTTATCGGAAGATTTAGTAGAATAATCATCATTTTGAGAAGAGGCATGTTGATTATCTTCAAATATAAAAAAAAATATCATCCATGACCTCCTGTTGCTCATCTATATCATTTTGGAAGTTTTCTAAACAAGTGCAAATTTCATCCCACGACTTCTCTGTATTTTGCACAGAGATGTCAAAAAAATCGCATAGTGTAAAAGTATCCATACCTCGGATTTTTGTGTGGATAATCATATTGTTGTCTGCAAATATATCCAAAAAATCACCAAGGAGGTATTGCTTGATAATAATATGTTTGCTTTGTTCAAAACCCTCACTAGGTTCCCAACAAGAACACCAATATTCAGAATAAAAAAATTTGCCACACCATCGCATCTTCTTGAACTACTGGGAAGGGACAGAACATCAACAACATCATGTATTTTTTCATAACAACTAGGGGTATAAATGTGACTATTTTGGAAAGGGGAAACACCATCCTTTATGCTGCCAGAATCGGAATTGGACATCAACTCATGGGAGAGAAGACTAAGAACTTACATATCTGCTTCCTTCAAACCATTGCTCTTAGTAACGATGTGTTCTTTGTGTCGAGTGAACAACATGGGTGGAACCATACCTAGTGAATTTATGAAATCTTCAAATATGGATTCTTCTACTAAAATATGGTGGTATACATTGGGAAAGGGGGCATCAAATTGCGCAAATCCCTTCTGTTGTGCAACAATAAGATTGACAAGACTAGAAGTTATATTTGTCAAATCTTCTTGTAGCTTATGAATTGGAGCTATCCAATTTGCTTTCTTTACTATAGTTGTAGAAAAGTTCAAAACTTTCATAGAAGAGAGAAAAAAATTAATAGAAAATTCATTACCGTGAACAATGTCTGGGAGAGCATTGTAAACAGTACCTTGTAAACAGTGCTTGGTGAACAGTACCGAGAGAGAAATTTACCAAAATCGATGGCTCTGAATACCACTTTGATGCAAACTATGATTGACGGAAGCTTCAATCAATGAACAATTTACTCAATAAGAATAATCTTTAATAAAATTACTCATGAAATCATAATATTTTATAAATCAAATAACTGAACTAAAAACAATCTTAAAACCTAAGAACTAATGCAGGCTCAATATCTATTTATACTGAAACCCAAACCTTTTCAAACCTAACCTTAAGCCAAATGGGCTTGGACCAACCTGGCTTGAAACATGATAATAATAAAAATACTAAAATACTCTCACACTCCATGTGCCTAAATGTCTGGAAAACAACTAACATCACTTTGAGGGAGTTTCAACGATGAAAGAGAAGGTCATGAGATTTTTAGTAGTATAGGTAATGTAAATCTTACTGGCGGAAGCTTCAGTTTAATTGAATCTACACTTTAATTGAAACACAATTAAAAGACGACCTAAAAATCACTCTTTTATTAAATCTCTTAATCACAAATTACACACATAAACACAACTATTGAAACCCTAACTACAAACCCATTATTTAAAGTAAACTTAGAAAACATAAACCAATAGGAACACGACATGTGTCCAACTAACTAATGGACTCAAACACCTTTCTTTGGACTGGAAACTTTGCTTCTATTAGGTTCTGGAACATTTGTGTCATGTTCTTCATGCTTTTTTCTAAATGAGACATGTGAGTATCCATAGATGGAGGACAACCTCGAGTTGTTTTGTGATTTATCATAACAACACAAAAAAAATCGACTTTTCAAGGGGGGAAAAAAAATCGTCGTGAACAGTAACCTGGGTGAACACGTGGTGAATAGTGCCCGATGAACAATGTTTTGTGAACAATGTTTTCGGTGAACAGTACCGTGAATAATAACTCCTGGAATTAATTTGCTCCAATACCAAATAATGTAGATCTTATTGGCGAAGTTTCAGTTTAATTGAATCTACACTTTAATTGAAACACAATTAAAAGACGACCTAAAAATCACTTTTTATTGAATCTCTCAATCACAAATCACACACATAAACACAACTACTGAAACCCTAACTACAAACCCGTTATTTAAAGTAAACCTAGAAAGCATAAACCAATAGGAACACGACATGTGTCCAACTAACTAATGGACTTGAACCATGGGCTTGGACTCAACTAAGGGGCTCACGCCCATAACATGTAGAGGGAATATAGGCGCACACCTATGACACTAACAGACTCGACTAATGTTCTACATCAATAGGTGTTGTTTTTTTTCGAGAATCTGGTAACTTGGTGGTGTCTCTTGCATTTAGTTATAAAGATGTTCTTAGTCTCACAATTTAGGATTATTCTCTTTGTTTTTCTCTTTTCTCTCTGTTTCTTATTGTCATTGTACGCTCAACCTACTCTATCTTTTTTTTTCCAGTGATATACCTAACTAAAAAAAGGAAAATAAAAAGAGAAAAAATCCCACCATCATTTACTTTTTTTTGCCTACAGGTCGCATGCTTCTCTGTGTCCGAGATAGATCAGCTAGCGACAACCATACTCATTCTTCCTTGCAAAGGCAGTTCAGCCATGGCCACAACCAGAAAATTGAAGATGGTGGATATAGTAGCGGAACTCGAGTATCTCATTTTCTACCAACATCTCGCAGAATAGTGCAATTTTCAAATGGGAAGGTATTCAGTTAGACCTTTTCAGGATTTAGATTGATTGGATTCTTTTGTGATACCCATAATTTTTTTTATCATATATTTTGAACTTCAACTATAGTGGAATTTTATTTAATCGATCAAATCGAGTGAGTAATAACTAATATCTCACATTTGTACAGTAGGACTTGAGAATGTATTACATACTCATTTGTAGTTGTGATATAGCTCTGGTTCAGATCTAAATGTTAGCTTCCTCATACTGTTACCTTAAATGTCTCGTATAGAGGAGAATCTTTTCAGGCTTTTAGCGAATGTAATTGTTACAACTTTAATAGTTAAAATACACGATCATACATTTATGAATTTACTTTATGAAATTGTCAATATCGCCTTGTCTTCCAAATTAATTTGTGTTTGCAGAATTTAAAAAAATAAGAAGTTTGCGGTCATTCTTGTAGGGCCCAGGACCACATGCTCGTATAGTTTATATAGATGGTGCTTTTGATCTTTTTCACGCGGGGCATGTAGAGGTATTCCTTTTGAGCTTGATCCGTTTGCCGCTTCCATTATATCTCGTCCTTTGAGAAATATTTCTATATTTTCTTATTAAGATGCCTGAGTTTTTGTGTTGAAAGTTGTGGAATATATGTTCTTATTAAACTCATTCATTTCCATCAAAAATTTGATTCCTTTCTTCAATTTGATTTTTCTTTGTATTAAACAGAAGGTCTTTGTAATTTCCACCTCCATTTTTGACATGATAGCCAATTTCCTGTATTAATCTCGTAAAAGTTCGATTAAGATATTGGCACAACACCTTGACGTGCAATTTGTCAAAATCCCAACACTTGAATGCGAGGAAACACATTTACTTAAAGGAAAAGGGTCCATCTCAATTGGAATATGAAATTTAAGTATGTACATGGAATCTATATGTCGAATGTGAAGTTGAGATTTATCCACTTAAATTCTCTATATGTTATTCATATTTGAAGGAGGAAGCTGATGTGATGTATACGAAGGCGGAAGCAACTTCGAATTAATAATACCAATGAATAAAATTGATAAACACAAAAAAACTAGGGTTTCAAAGGGAAAACAAATTTTCTTAATTCAATCTCTTAATTAAACAATCAAAAAATAACCGACCTCACAATGAAGGCCTAGATGCCTAAATGCTTTTATATAATAAAATTCTACTTCTAATTCTAATTATAGTCCTAATTGGAAACTACTACTAACATAACAAATAAAAATAAAAACTACCTAAACCAAATACTATTAATTCCATGCCAATGCATCAGACTCCCCGGCTTAAAGTTTAAGAAGAAGAAAAGACAGAATGTTGTGGCAGTCCTTGAACCGTAGATGTAGGAGGAAGTGGAGTCAGTACAATCTGTTGGCCTTGAAAAATGAAAGAATAGGTACTGGCAGTTCCATCATAAGTTGTGTATCGGTCATATTGCCATGGTCCCCCCAATAACAGATGACAAACAGTAGTCATAGGAATCACAGTGCACCAAACTGCATCTTTGTACATGGAGCCTATGGAGAAAGAAACCAAGCAACGATGAGTAACCTCAGTTGCACTACCCTTGCTCAAGCCTTGTATTTTGTATGGTTCTGGAAGCAGTTCAGTCTTCAATTGGAGCTTATCAACCATTTCTTGCGAGACAAGATTATCACTAGAACCACTATCAATAATGACATTGCAAAGTTTGTCTCCTGCAATACAACGAGTTTCAAAAATGGCAAAACGACACCAAAAAGGTTTTTCAAGAAGATGTAACCAAGGATCGACGGATCGTCAAAGCAGGAACACCAGAATCAGGAGGTGTAACAACAACAAGCTGAGTCACACTATGATCATCATGGACTAACGCCACTTTCTTTAACTATGGACAATCACTTTTCTTATGTCCAACTCTGCCGCACTCAAAACATGTAGCATTAGGAGCCTTTCTGAAAACAATATCTGGAGGTGGTATAACAATAGACAGAGATGTTTTATCCAGTTCTTCAGCCTTAAGAGCATATTTGATAGTGTCAGACATAAAAAATATCTTTAAATGCCAAATCTTTCTGTATTGATTGGTTCAAACCATTCAAATATCTTCCTACCTTTTGTTCCATAATCTCAGATAAATCAGCCCGGATGGCCAATAAAAGAAATATCTCGGTATACTCGGTCACACTCTTAAGTTTTTGTTTTAAATTTTGGAGGCGCATAAATAAATCTCTTTCATAATCATGAGGTATAAATTCCCTTTTCAGCTCTCGGCGCATCTTATCCCAAGTGGTAATTTTGCTGTAACCCAACTTAGCACGTGCCAATCTCATCCCACCAAACAAGTGCATAACTAGTTAATTTAGTTGCCACCAATTTAACAAACTTAGGATCCTCCAAATTTTTATAGTAAAAAACCTTTTCAATTTTATTTAACCAGTCAACAAAAGCATCAGGATGTAATTTTCCATCAAATTTAGGCATGTTTAATTTAATATCACCTATTTGATTCTTCTCTAAAATGCGCAATAAACGATTAATATCAAAATTACCTACATTATAGTGCATGTTGTTGTTGATGCCCAGGTTTGATTTTTTTGTGTATTTTTTTTTGACCATTGTTTATTATTATCCCTGAAGAAGGACTAGATATAGAATTTGAGTAAAGAGTCCGAGGATCAAACGCCCAAAATGGTGCTAACCGGTTTCTATAGATATATATGTCGATGATTTTATAATTATCTAAATTGTATAAAAAAATTATTAAATTAGTTTTCAATATCATCTGAACTTGGGGTGAAGCTTGTCCAATCTAACAACACAGAACTAAATATTTTCATCACAAATAATGTTTAATAATAGTAAATCATATGAGGTATTTTGTAATTTGCTATGGGAGCACCCTGGTGGTGTCTAAAATTTTGATGGGTGGGACTAGTAGGATTGGGCCTGAAAGCATGTTGTTCTCGCCCTTGGGGCTTGGTGCTGAGTTTTCATGCTTGACCCTACTCGACCCGCATAAGCCCAGGCTAGCCCGCCTCTTTGGAAATTAGGTGCAACATAATTAGAACCTGGTCCTGGTCCAGTGCTAGTAGCATATTGGGCTTGGTCAGTAGAAGCCTAGTGTGGGGTTTCAATGGCACGATCAGAAATAGAAGGAAGAGGTCTTCTTCCCCGACGAACTGGTTGTGGAAGACGAACTGCTAAGGGAGCAAATACTCAATGTGTGGTAAGCTTGCTGATCGCCTTGTCGACCTCTTTGATTTCTCTGATGGTGGTGGTTGCCAACTTGATTTGGAGGATCCAAATTCTAAACTTGGTGGTGGAGAGTTCCGCGGTCTTCTCTAAAATCACTAGGGTCTGGAGTTCGCAATGGACGAATTGGAGACGGTGAGTGTGATAAGCTGTGATTGTGGGGGTCGGCAACAACCACCCATTGTGCAATATGCATCTCTGTCTTGCGAGAGTTTGTTGGTGAATGTGGCCTAGAAGGTGCGTGGCTACTACGGTGAGGTGCTGGAGGGTCATGTACTTCGATATCGGAACTGGAACTATGCAAACTGTGATCACTAGGGGAATTGTCTTCTTCTCTTGGCACGAGTTACTCTTCAACAGTTTGGTACGAGTTTCAACAACATCTCCTTAATCTCTCGCAATTCCATCATGCTACCTTGTAGTTCTTATTCTACATGGTGTAGTCGTGTATTTACTGCTGGTGGTCATCCACGTCCTCTTCGTTGAGTGTTGAGTGTCCATGACGAGCAAACCAGGAAAACCTAAAAATCTGATACCAATTTGATGTATACAAAGGCGGAAGCAACTTCGAATTAATAACACCAATGAATAAAATTGATAAACACAAAAAAACTAGGGTTTCAAAGGGAAAACAAATTTTCTTAATTCAATCTCTTAATTAAACAATCCAAAAACAATGACCTTACAATGAAGGCCTAGATGCCTTCATAAGTTCATATAATAAAATCCTACTTCTAATTCTAATTATAGTCATAATAGGAAACTACTACTAAGATAACAAATAAAAATAGAAATTAACTAAATCAAATACTATTAATTCCATGCCCATGCATCATGATGTTTGCTTATTTACTCAAACCTTGATTTAAAATTTTTTGGATTTATTCTGAAGCATATTGTTGGATTTTTGGATTGAAACATGAATTACTCACTATTATTTTTTATTAAAAGGATTCAAGCAATTTAAGAATAAAGGCAACAGATCTATTATCGTTGATGCAATTCAACTTATATTTTTAAGAGTTAATCAAATTGTTCACGTTTCGATCGGGTGAAAAATTTCAAATAATTTATGAATTTATGAATTTTGAATTTTGAATTTTGAATTTTGTTTCCCTTGTTTTTAGATGAGTAAAACGATATAGTTTTGTAGCATGCGCCTACCTTTGAGCAATGAGCATTAGGGTGCAAAAGTCCCAATGCAATAATTAGACGATGAAGCTGGAACTATTAGCATAAACATTCTTTAGCCACGAGAGGGTTTAAAATCTTGGGAGAGTAAGTAGTTGAAAGTAACCTAAAAGCAAAATGAGTCGGAGATAAAATTGTTTACTGATGGTTCTCTGATAAGAACCCCAATGGTACACTCAAATTTTAGTGTGCCACAAAGGTTGCTGTCCATGATTTTAGGAATTGAAATGAGTCAAAACAAATCAACTCCCTATGGTATGTTTTGGTCTTCCTCAATTTTGTTCGCCATGCACCAAACGGCTAACCATATATTGAAAGCATATGTGCCCAATATAGCAATATCGTGAATAATGTATATTTTGTTCACTTACTACTAATCACAATGCGTATGGTCGCATTGTGGCTTAAAATGAGCCACACAATAAAAATAACAAGCAACACAATAAAAATTCAAAGATTTGCTCATTTTTGATGGATGAAATGAGGGATGAGAAACACTTGCTCATTTTGAAGGATGAAGTGAAGGATGAGTGGAGGGATTAGTGGGATGAGTGAACCCTTGGGGGTGTCTTGGAAAATTGTCCACTCATACATGAAATTTGAGTGGACCATTGGGGATGAGGTGGTGGTTGGGTGGTGGGAGAGCGCCTAGAAGGCGTAGGCGGTTTTTTCTTGGTATGATACATATGTATTGTATATAGTCAAACCACACCCACAGTACAAGAAATGAAGAAATCAAACTTTTAATACTTATAAAAAGTGCAGACGAGTAATCTATCCTCACATTAACCATAACTCAAATATTAAAAACAAACAAAATTACTTCTCAAAAAGAAAGTATAAGAGTTGAAGAGGATGAGCAAGTGAACAGCTCCAGAAGAACAGAGAGAGCAAAGGAGAGAAAGGCGCAAGAATATGATCAATTTTTGAGAGGGCTCAAGTAAAAATTCGAGCTTATAACCCCTTCTAGTGGCATTTTTTCTTTCAGTTATAATGGTATTTAGTATTCCATATATTTAGTAAGCCTTTTTGGGCCTTCTCATGTTATGTTTGTTTTGAGCTGTATAGACGATTTAAGGCTGCCAAAGTGTTTGAGAAAACACCTGCACTGATGAACAGGCCAAGCGCTTTGTGCTTGTCCCTTCGGGTGTTAAGTGGGGATAATATTGACAGGTAGTATGTGGTGTGTCGTTGCAAATTTGGTATGAGAGTCCAAAATAGCTCGCCCTATGGTGGTGGGATGTGATGCCTATGGAGGTTTAGTCCAACATTAGATAGGAGCAGTTTTGGATCCTGGATAAATTGTAATATCCACCTCTTACTTGTGTCGTGGCCTTTTGGCAAAACCCAAACCCATGGTATTGCCAAGCTTTGGGCTCAGGCCTTTGGTTGGCTAAGTGGGGAGAAGATTGACTGGTGGTTTGTGATACTGTGTCACATTGTGGCTTGTCACTCTGTAGTATAACATGGAATCACCAAGCGAGCTTATTCCCCCCCTTTGAACAAAGGATTTCTCCGAATGCCTATTTTGAAAATCAATTGTCAATTTGTCATTGCTGCAACCTTTTTAGAATAGAAAGAAAGATTAGTGTAAGACAGGGATAAAACAGAATAGGAATTCCTGACTTTCTCACAATGCCTATTTTGAAAATCAACTGTCATAGCTGCATTCCTTTCTAGAATTGAGGGAAAGTTTATGATAGTGATAAAACAGAATACAAATGCCCGACTGTTTGGGTAGAATTTGACGACTTCACCTCAAACGCTTGCAAATGTGAAATGTGATTGGTTTTGGGAGAGGGATTAGACTGGACCACAGATGGGCTGCCTACGTACCAATCGTAGTAGGGAACCTGAATCCCTTAGTAGAGAGAGAAGGAATATCTCAGCTGATTGAGATATTCGTAGATCTGTGATTGGTCTTGGTTGATTGAGAGCTGTATTATCCTTTCACTTCTGGAGCAAGCAGCTGTCCGAATTTTGAATTCAAGTAGTGCACCAAGTCTGTTGGGCCATAGCCTAATATTCCGTAACTGGGCAGGAGCCCATTATGTTTGTGTCAGTCCGGAGCCCATGTCTGTTGTTATTGGTCAGGACCTGTATTGGGCCTCCAGAAGGGGGCCCCAAACACCAACGAAATACAAACAAGTGAGCATAATCTTCTACCGACTTCTTCTTTTTCCTGTTGATCCCAACTTTTTGTGTATCAAAGTTGGTACTGTGATTGTGTTTTATGATGACATGTTTTGCTTCATGTATATCTCGTACCCATATCAAAATCATTTTCTCTTAAACATGATTATTTGGTGGGTATGTTACTAGGTTTGTTGTTTACCTTAACACTGTTGTCTTTGTTTTTTATGACTTTGATTCATTGGTACTGTGATTGTGTTTTATGATGACATGTTTTGCTTCATGTATATCTCGTACCCATATCAAAATCATTTTCTCTTAAACATGATTATTTGGTGGGTATGTTACTAGGTGTATAGGGGTCATGGCCTACTGTTGTTTACCTTAACACTGTTGTCTTTGTTTTTTATGACTTTGATTCATAGATACTTAGGCTTGCTCGAGATCTTGGTGATTTTCTGCTTGTTGGGATCCACACTGATCAAACTGTCAGGTAACAAATTTTTATCTTTAATCCATAAAAGTTTCTTTACTTGTTTCTTATTTATCTTTTTTTTGAATTGTAAAAGTTATATTTCATTTATAGTAAAACTGTATAGCTTGCTCTTAGCAAGTTGCTAAGAATAGTGTAGAGAATTATAAGTTGTAGTGTTCTACCGTATGGGATTTTAGTCCCTCATAGGTTAGAAGAGAAGTGTTTAAGTGTCCTCTCCTTTTATATGGAGTCCTTTGTATTATTTATATTAAGTATTTAGACTTTTATATGGTATCAGAGCTCTAGAATTCAAAACTGGGGCTTCACGTTTTCCGGACCTCCGGCGAAGATCAGTTTTTTTCAGTGAGTTTAATTGTTCTTTTCTCTTTTGGTTTTGGTGTTAATGTTTCTTGAAATTTCTTTTGCCTTTAATTGGTGCTTCTGGATAGTGTTTTGGTTTGGGTTTTATATCTCTGTCTTCAAAGGCCAGGGTATTCAAAGATACTGTTCATTGGTATACCTGTCCATGGAAAAATTGTTTGTTAGCATTACTGTTCACAAAAGTCTTGTTCTTCAGAAATAATTTTCCTTTAGCATTGCCTTTAGCGTTACTATTCGAGTAACTATTCACGTTACTGTTCATGCTAGAGTATGGTTCCAGTTTTGGTTCTTTTAATTCGACAACAAGGAAAATTTTGATCGTGGGTTCCTCTGTTGTGGATTTGATTAGTCCTGATTCTCGTTGGCTTTACTCAAGTCTTGATTGTTAGTTACTCTTGGTTGTTTGTTGGGTTAATTTTTTGCTGAAAAACGTTTGAAGATTCAGGTCATTTTTGACAAGGTGTATTGAATGAATCAAGTCTGTTTCTATGGAGTAACCTTTGCGTTGCCAATGCACGAACTCTGTATTGGTTTATGAATCTAGTTTCTAATTTAAGTGTGGATTGGAGTGAATAGGTTTGCGAAGAATTGTTGCATCGAGTTCCTTTGACTGGACATGGTGAATGTTCATTGGAGTTGCGCTGATCCATTATTTGGTCCTAAATAATGAATTTAGGCAGCAACAGTCAATGGATATTTTCTTCAGCTTTGGTGTATGGAGATCCAATGGCTGTCTCGGTGGAAAAAATGTTCTTTTAGAGGTCATGCTGAATTTCTGTTTGTTGGTTCTTGGTTATTTGAGTTGGTTTTGTCTTCGTTGATGCACTCCCAGTATTGATATAGGATTGATTTTCTACTGCACAACCCCGACACTACTGATTTGAAGTGATTTGTATTCATGATTAGTTGAATCTTCTAGCATGTTCACTTCTTCTTAGCACTCATCGTATCCACCACGTTCTCTATGCACCATTTGTGGTTCTTCAAATTGAGGAACATTTTTGTGCCGTAATAAGTGATGCTTTCGGCCTTGTTGTGTTTGCCCTAGTACGTGACTCACGTGATACTAGTGGCCCATTGTGTTCCCGAGGTGTGCTTGAGGCTATTTGTGTGTTGTTGGATGTTAGAGCTTGTGGTTTGTTGTCGCTGTTGCTTGAAGCTTGGAGATGGTATTTGATGGTGTGGGAAAGTTTTGTTTAGTAAGGAGTATTGGAAGCTATTGTGTTTAATTCTTCCCCTTGGTTAATATTTGATTGATTGGATACTTCACCCCTTTGGAGCTATGATTGTGTGGATTAGATACAACTCAATCATTTTTCATCATGTTGGTCAAGCTTTTCCTTTGAGCATTGCCTTGGTTCTCAAGCTATCTCTAGTCAATGAGCATTTATTGTTGGAGCTGCTGAGTTTGTTTTTGGAGTTTCCGAGTGGAGTCATTATTGTTGTTCTTATCAGCTCATTCATGGGTGTCTTCCGGCTGGAGCATGGAGATGTAGACATTATCTATCTATTGTCTTTGTATTTGCTTAAGGGGGAGTCTTATCAATGTATTTCATTAGGGTTGACATTGTAATTGCAAGCCTGAAATATACAGTTAGTATATTTCGGCTTGAGGGGGAGTGTTGAGATATATGTTTTGTTAGTGTGTTGGGTTAGTCCCCCCATAGGTTAGAAGAGAAGTGTTTAAGTGTTCATCTCCTTTTACATGGAGAGTCGTTTGTATTATTTATCCAAGTTAAAAATTATAGTAGGTAGGAGTGATGGTATGTGTTTAGTCTTTATTTAAGGAGAGTGAGTTCCTGATGTTAACAAAGCTTTTCACTTGCTAGTGGACCTTTAGGATTCAGACCTAAAGGCATCACGAGTTTCGACGACTAACTGATTTCTTTTTCAGTTAAGTTTTGGTGCTAGTAGATAGATGAGTCCTTTTTTGTGGACGAAGGCATTGTTACATTAAAAAGATGAATATACTCATATTGGTCAGTGCTTCAATCTTGAGGTTCCCGGTATGTGGTACCCTAAACCCCAAATTCCGATATATATATATATATATATATATATATATTGATTTATTGAAGATATTTATCTTTTGGTGAACAAGTCAAAATTTTGCTATATATCAACATATATCGAGAATATCGCAGATATATAACAATATATATCAGAAATATCGGTCAATGCGTAAAAAAAAATCAGTAAAAAAGTCAAACGATATATATCACCTTGAAAAACCTTAAATATTTTGCGCCGATATATCGCACATTTCAATATTGTGTACCCAAAATCCCAATGTATATCGCCGGTATTTCCGATATATCACTGATATTTTCGACCTTGTGTGGTACAACATTAAATGGTTTTATTGTTGTGCACCCATGTGAAGCACGCTTGCTATTGGCTTGTTATTATGCATCAGATAGAGTGCACGATCCAATTTGCTTGTGAGAATACATATTGTGCAACCTGTTCCTTGCTATTTAGTTGGTTTTATGACTTTAGACTCCAAATGGACAACACACATGGGGCTCTAAAGTCTCAGCTATAGTGGACCACACACATGGGTTTAAGAAATAAAAGAAGAACTAATTGGTGCTGAGCATAGTACAAATTTGCAATATTTTTGGTATATATTATTCATCTAGAGCTGATAAGATGAGTTTTGGAATGATTGAAATGCTGGTAAATTGTCATATATATCGTGATATTACGATAAGTATTGATGGTAAGATGAGGTATGCTGTAAGTGGTAAAGGGTGAGTTTTCTAAATGTTGTACCGGACTTTAGTAATTCATCTGTTTATGACTATGAGTTTATGCACATTAAAAAGAATTGATATACAAAAAACAATTAGGTTTATTAAAAACAATTTCACCAAAACCAACTCCCAAATTACTAGATTACAAAAAAAAAAGGACCTAAATTAATATAAGATAAAGAAGATGTGTTAACTTGCTAGATTGAAAGAGAACCCAAAAGCAGTTAGCGATGGGTTGGAATAATGGATGATTTATGATGTATTAAATTGGAGAAGATGAGGTATTACTGAATTTTTTTTGGTGAGAATAAAGGATAAATAAGAGAATTGAAGAGGAAAGAGTAGAGATTGGTGGAAAGGAGCAATCCTCTAGATAAACACTAGAGCAGAGGTATGGGGATTTGTGCGGACTGAGGAGGAAGGAGACTACCTGTGTTAGAAGCTTTCAACTATAAACCTAGTGTTGTAGTAACAATCATCTGGAGGTGGAAGAGAGAAAATAATGATGCAATTTCTATTCTATAGTCAGTTGTGTAGAGCTTCTATAATCCTATTAATAACCAAAATTTTATGGTAAATTAAGTAAAAATCGAATTTTTTAGAAATTATCTTGATTTTTTCTCGGTAAAATGAGTTCCTATTCCCAGGCATTGAATCGACTTATTTTGCCGGATTTTTTCACCAAATTATGGGAAATTTCACTGCTCTTTATACCACGGTACTGAGTTTGTCTATTGTTATTGATTCTTGTGTGTGTGTTTGGTTGAGCTTTGTTGACACGTGAGTTGCAGCTTTGATGACATGTACCTTTGTGTGCTATTGGACTATTGAGTTAGAGGTACCGTCATGTCAGATATATCTGGCTTTAATCAAGCCTTATCTCCACTGTGTTCTCTATGCACCATGTGTGGTTCCTCAAATTGAGTAAGATTGTTATGCCAGAGTAAGTGATGTTATCGGGATTGTTTAGTAGTCCAAGATACTAGTGGCCCATTTTGCGTCCAAGGCAAGTATGCTTGAGGCTATTTGTGGGAATGCCTAGAGATGGTAGTTGATGGCGTGGAAAGTTTTTTTGGGTTGTTGATGGCTGCAATATAAGTCTATTGCTTGGGTATAAGCAATTCCATTGATTGATGGTTCAATTTTCTCAGGGTTTGTCTCCTTTTGATGTTGTGCTTGTGTTTCACCAGTTTTTTGGTTTAGCTATTTTCTTGGGGAGCTTATATACAGGGCCGTCTCAAGACAGTATGTGGCCCTAGGCGAAAGTATGACCGAGGCCCATTTTTTTTTGGTAGGTACCGAGGCCCATTCTATGAGTGAAAGTTACCTCTAATGTCTTGCAGCCTCTGAAAGGATGATTGGATTCACAAAATCAGTTTAAAAAAATTCTTGCGTTGTTTTTCAGAGAGAGGATAAATGCACATACATTTTTTTTTTGGTTGTTGTATGAGAACTTTGAGAAGAGAACATAGATAGAAAGATAGAGTGATTGAAGAGAGAAGACAAGGAAGCTAGAGCCAAGAGTAGTTTCTAGAGAATAACGAAGGGGAGTGTGGAGATAAATAGAGGGTTAGTAGTGGTAAACGAAGAGTTGTAGTTAATGAGTTAATTAAGTGTTTAGTTAATGTATAACTTGCCGTTATTTAGCTGTTGTCGATATAAATGAAGGTTAAGAAAACGGTTTGGGCCTCAATAAAACATGTTCTTAGTGGGCTTTTGAAGCGGGGAAAAAAAAAAAAAAAAAAAATACCCAAACAAATATAGGCCTACAAAATTATGAGGCCCCCTTAAGAGGGCCTTTGCCTATAGGGTGAGCCGGCCCTACTTATATACATGCTACTGTCAGTGACAGTCAGGGTTCAATTCCCTTTTATGCCGCAGTGGTGCCGAGTAATAAGGTGTTTTACCGACTTTTACTATCTCTACCTCTTGTTGGGGTATGTCTTCTTTAGTGCCGTCTTTATTTTTGCTGCTGATGTTATGGGAAGTTCCTTACTATGTAGGCCTGTGGGTATATTTGAAGGGAAGTGTAGGAAGTATTGATAGAGGCAACCCACATTTTCTTGTTCAGAAGTTGTAGACAACCGGTTGGAAGTTGAATTATAAGTACTTGTCTACTAATAGTAAGTTGAAGATGTTTCCTTTTTAGTCAGTTCATCATCTGTACTTCCCATGTTATCAAAATTGATTCTTGTGCGTCTAGCAATTTGGATCCATCCCAGCCTTTGTTCGTCTTGTTGGACAAGCTCTCTTCTAAGTGAAGAGCATTTGCTATTGGAGCTTCCGAGACCTATGTGCCTCGAGCCGAGCCTTGTTGGAGCCTTAGTCACAGAAACCGTGGGTATACCTCACCGCTCTCAAATCGCGCTTTGGCGCTTTTTTGGCAAAACCGCTATTAAACCGCGCTCTGAGTTTTTGTAGTTCAATTCGTAGTCAAAATTCTCTCACAAATAGAAACTCAAACACTCACGAAGTGATTCCCCATCAGAATTGCCTCAATTTGTGGTAGGGTGTTTGAAAATTTATCAATCACTCTTAACAGGCCAAAATTGATTTTGCTCTAGAACTACCATATTCAAACACTCCTTTGAAACCAAAAAGGGTTGGGTGGAGATGGCCTACTTTAGGGAGAGATTCTTGGCAGCAGTAAATTGAAGAAGAAGAGAAAAGAGTTACTGTAAAAAGAGAATTTTGAGATGAGTGGCTTAGGAAAACGAAATATTGGTTTTAAATGTATCTAAAAGTGGGGTATAAAAGTGGTATAGGGTTTGGAGTTTGAGTGTTTAACTATTGCTTGCCTACTTAATGCCTTTTCGTTGTATCTATTGATGCATCATGATTGAGGTAGCTTATTCAAATAATCTTAACAGCAATCAATCTTAATGTGGTATAAGATCTTTTGTTTTTGATTTCAAATTATTGGTTTTATCCCGAAGTAAAATTATATTATATATAATATTCATAGGCTCCCCTGCTCCCGCTCCCGCTCAACGATTTGGTGACTAAGGTTGGAGCTACAGAGGTTTACGAACCTAGAGCCTTTGTTACTGTTTGTTGATGTTGTTGTGGGTGCTTGTTCGAGGAGGATGCTTGCACCTGTTAAAATTATCATTGTATTTGTGATTTTGCGTAAGGGCGGGATGGTATCTATGTATTTTGTTGGGGTTAGTCAATGTAATTGCAAGCCTAAAATTTACACTGTGCATATTACGTCTTCAAGGGAGTAGAGAAATATAAGTAGTACTGTTCGATTATATAGGATTTTATTCCTGCATAGAGTAGGTAAGAGTGATAGTATGTGTTTAGTCTTTATTTAAAGAGAGTGAGTCCCCATGTAAAAACAATCCTTTGTTAAAGCTTTTCACTAATAGCTAGTCACAAAATCCGTCAAAGCAAATTGCAAATTACAAGATATAGTATCCCAATTGCAAGTTAAGTCTCGAAGTCTCAAGTCCTTAAAGTGAGTGATGCTCCTAGAGTCCTTGCCTAATTTCCCCCTAACGAGACAATTACTTAGTTGTGGGGCCATGAGGTGATATAATCTCATTGTTGAGGTTTGAGGTTTGAGGTTTTAGGCTTCTGCTGACTTGAGTGAGGGTTGAGATATAATTTACTTGATAGAAATGGTATTGTTCTTATTTCTTTTACACTCAGAGGTTTCCTTTAATGGAATGGGCTTGTGGGTGTATTGCCCAAATAGAAACATAGATCGAACCTCATAATTTTTGGAGAAAAATCCTTCAGTTTTGGGCAATCCGGGGGGAGGGGTGGTGTTCAGCGGACTTGAATGAGTGCTGTGAGATACGATCAATCTAATATTAGCGTATATATATTTGTATCTAACAGCCTTACCTTGGCAAGGGTAGTTTATGAGCTCATGGTGAGTGCTTTCAACATGGGAGCATCTATCACGTGTACTCAGGTTGGATTTTTTGTTATTAATGTTTCCCTCTTCCGCTAATTAATTTTGGTTTAGTACTTTATTAAGATTAAGACTAAGACTGAGGGTAGTCTTGACTGCCCCTGGTTAAGGAATCTTATATCATCTTGCCATTGAGATTCCTATCAGTCTTCTTTCTCTTTGACACACACATACTTCTATGGTAATTTAATGGCTACCTAAGCAGCTCAAGTAACTACTTAGTGTATTAGCTATTGCAAATAATCGTCTTGCTCTTGTATCTCAGAACTTCGATCCTTTGACCCCTCTGACATGAATATATAGTTGTCATGACACGTTAACTTTTTTTTTATTCGGCAAAGTAATAACTTTTATTTGTTAGGTAATGTGACTGAGAGAACCACATCACAAACTGCAAGAGTATATGCATGGTCATGCCAATATTACATTATCACATTAAGAATCTCAAGGAGACAAGTGTAGTCATGCCAAAGTTACAACCCACCCCATTTCGGTTGTTTGACATTGATAATTGTCCTCACCGCTCACAGTGTGCCTTGGCCCTTGGATTATCTTAAGAATGACTAGTTAAAGCACAACTGCATTGGTTGGTGACCTGCAGTGATTGGTTGTTCCAAGGCATAGCGTTTGCTTTGTCATTTACGTGTTGCTCTTCTTTGGGGGTGTGACTTGTAACTGTTTGTTTGAACTAAATAGTTCTGTATATGAAATCAACTTTGATTTGGATCTGTTAATATTACCAACTATGGTGTTATATCATATGCTGTAAAGCCTGTAATTATATATTTATCCATATAACGAATTATTATTTGAATTATTATTTTTAGAAGGAAAAACTGAATCTTTGTTAACGGCTATCACACGGCTCAGGAGGGCAAGATTTCTGGATCCAGTCATTAATGGTTGGTGTTGCTTTTAGATTGCACGACATGGTTTCTAAATAAATATCACTTGAAAACAAAAACACAAAAGAGGCAAAAGAGTGTGCTTTAATATGCGTAAGAGGTGTAAGAGGGTACATGAGGCATTTTGGTAACAATTTATATTCTTATAACGCTATCAAATGAGGCGGTGATGGGCACATATACGGAAAATCCAACAAATTCGGCAATTAGAGGAAAATGATTGAATTTGTAAACCTAATGTATAGAAAGTTAAGTTACATTGACATGGATAGGTGTGGCCATGTCCGACATGGGTACAAAGTGTCTGACCCAGCGAAATATCAAATATTGAGGTAAATCACATACAAAATGTGTCCGACATGGGC
The DNA here is from genome assembly GCF_015680905.1 of Coptis chinensis. NCBI lineage: Eukaryota > Viridiplantae > Streptophyta > Magnoliopsida > Ranunculales > Ranunculaceae > Coptis > Coptis chinensis. The sequence continues at coordinate 97,095,593 of NC_141462.1, forward strand.
ACATGGATACATATCCGACACATTTTTTTTTTCAAAATATGGCATGTCCATGTAACATAGATAGAAAGATACATGGGGAAGGAGTCTGCAAAGCACCGATCCTTGGTAGAGAGAGGATGATGATGAGGGTGGTTGTTACCCAACGCTTTTCCAATGTTTGGAGGTCGAGGCATACTGAAGGAAGAAAGGAAGATATCCCAAATGTTAGCCACAATTGGACAAAAGACGAGTATATGATCAACATATGGTATGGAGAACAACACGAAGAGAAGGAGATGGAGAAGAGCAGAAACGTGAGAAGTGAGAAAGAGAGAGATACTCGGCATAGAGTGGGAGCCGACCTCCTCCTATATTAATATAATGTGAAAACAGATTAAAGTACTAAACTGCCCCTAGGGCTTCATAATAATATAATCTTTGACAGTGCTTCATGGCCGTGCAGAATTGCGCCAAAGGCAAATGCCTTGAGGGCATGTCAAGGTGTGTTGAAGGCGCGTTGTTGTGCTACGAGTTTTCCTGGATGCACCACGGTGTGATGTCGGCTACTGTAATGTCTTGAGTGGGCTAGTAAAATTTCCATTATGTCACGAGTGTTGTAGCCAAGGGTTCCCAGTAGTATATGATATACGGAAGTACGTACTAGATACACTTTTTAAACTAGTAATTGAATTTCTCTATGTTTTGTCATTTTTTCAGTTTTGTGAAACAAAAGGTTTCTTGAAAGCAATATATTTAGTGTTATTTTACCTGCATTTCATGAGTTAGTTGCTTTTAACATGAATCCTGTATAATATAGTCATACTAGGCTCTCACTTCTTTTATAAGTTTCTCCTTACTGTTTATTTATGGGGGTACGCGGGCTTAAGAAAATTCCACTGAGTTTAATATGTTTGCACTTTTTTGCTATGCTAACACAGCTCTAACAGAGGAGCACATCGGCCTATCATGAACCTTCATGAGAGAAGCTTGAGCGTTTTGGCTTGTCGATACGTCGATGAGGTCATTATTGGTGCTCCTTGGGAAGTTTCAAAAGACATGGTTAGTTCTTTTTCATTTCTGTTTATAGATTATCCTATTCAACATTTATATTCAGTTCTTGATTGTATTCTTTGGCGAGTCCTTGTTAGTAAGAGGTTTATTTTAGTGAATGTTGTACACTGAATATTATACATGATATCATGATTAGAATTTCAAAAGCAATGATCAAACTCCATCATAATGTCCTTCTGGAATACGAATATTTGGTTCTTGATTGTATTCTTCTCTGATGAGTCTTTGTTAGTAAATGGCTTACTAGCCCATTTTAGTGAATGTTGTGCACCATAATATTATATTTGATATCATGATTATAATTTCAAGCAATGATGAAGCTCCAGCATAATGTCCTTTTGTATTATGAATATTTAGGAGAAAGTAAAGTTGCGCAGGTAAATTTTCTTAATATCTCGATGAGTTTGTTTCTTCCTTGAGCTGGCAAAGAATTTTGCAAACAAACCCACCTCACTTAATTTCATCAAATGTTTTAGTGTATATTAGGAGGGGTGAGTGGGTGACGTTAGTAAAGTAGGAGGGGGAGTACTGGTGAATATATTACCTGTAAGTTGAAAAAAATGGTCTCAAATTTTTTCCTTGTGCAATCATGAATTCCTTAATTGTTTGAAGCATTTATTAATTCCAAGACTCCCCCTCCTTTTTCCCTGTTCTGACGATAGGATCCTTCGCTCAAACCGGATAAGACCAAGGTTGTCACAGTCACATGGCACATTGGCTGCCATGTTTTAGGATCCTTGCTCAAACTGGATGAGACAAAGCTTGTCACGGCCACATGGCGCAAAATTGGCTGGAGCTTTAGTCTGTATGGCGCAAAAAAACTTGGTTTTTACAAAAATAAAATTAATAGTAAATGGAGAAAATATTCAAAATTGTAAAAAAGCTTTGTTCATACAGATCGACTTTTTCATTTATTAATTATATTAATTAAAAGAAAAATTGAATATTTTTAATAATAAGAAGCGGTGTTGGTCCTATTGTGCTGCCTGTTTCCTCCACAGCTATGGTCTTTATTAGGTTTGGAGTCTAGGTTACCTTTGTTGTCATCCAGTTGTGTGGTGGATGTTTTTACTCAATGTCATACATGTCCTTTTTTAATCTAATGGCAGGAGGGTTGTAGTTTGCTCCCATTTACTTTCGTCAGGGTACAACTACAGATCTCCAGAAGGTCATTTCAGTCATTGAGTCTCCTGTATCTTTGGTCAAGACACATCTGGAGTTTAAGGGTGATCCTTTTGATGATTTTGTAGCTAGACTGGGTCATTGAGTTTGGGACTTTTTGTTATAGGCCTATAGTGGATGTAGTGTTGTTTTCTTTTTCTACTTTGTCGCTGTACCCGTAGGTAATCTCAAACAGCTTACACTATGCTAATATCATTGTCCACTTGATAGATAAAAAAGAGAGGTTGAAATGTGGGTAGAACATAAACTCATTGCTTGGTTTTATGCAACTGTACGGTGCTCTGTTTTGTCCTCTTTTGCCGTGACACAAGAGATATGATGATTGTCCTCTTTTGCCGTGTACGGGGCATCTTGTATAACTTTTAACTTGTGTGAAATATGATGATTGCAGATTACAACATTTAACATCTCACTGGTTGTCCATGGTACGGTTGCAGAGAACAACGATTTTCAGATGGTAAATCAGATAATTAGCTATATTAATTTTAATATATTGACTTGAATTATTGTGCTGATCTCTGATATCTGGTTTGTTCATGTTTCAGGGGGAAAGCAATCCATATGTTGTTCCAATAAGTATGGGTATCTACCGCCTATTAGAGAGCCCCCTTGATATTACTACTACCACAATAATTAAAAGAATCGTATCAAATCAGGAAGCTTTTCAGGTTATTTTATTTTAGTTTCTTTGTTTTGGCTTTGTCATTATGCTGCTATATATTCACGATATATTCATGATTATTGCATTTGTGCATCCAACTTAAATGCAATTGGTGACAGTTGGATCGCCCCCAGGATATGTATAATCTCAACACGATGTGGCTGGACTTTAGACTCCCGATGTGGGATTAATTAATAATCTCAATACCCCCCCTCACATGTGTATTTTTTAGGCGAACACGTGGTCACTTTTTTTAAATTGGTGGCGTGGGTCTTTTGGGTTAGAGTAGCAGGCCGCTCTAATACCATAACCCTAAACCAATTGGTGAGAAGTAGAGGGGCCCTAGGATTTGTATATTGATTGGCCATACTTTAGACTCCCGATGTGGTGTTAATAATCTCAACACATTGTTAGATGTCCCAGAATAAACTATTGGGATATGAAGTAGTCTCAACAGCCAATTCAGCTAAGACACCTGTTTTCAGTGAACTGATGATTCACTTTGATTTGTAGTCATTATTTGAAGTATAGTTTCTTATTGTAACTGCTGGTTGAATGAAATTTGTTTTTTATTTTCCACCAGAAACGTAATGAGAAGAAAGCTGAAAGCGAAAGGCGGTATTATGAGGGTAGGACATATGTGTCAGGGGATTAGCTTTCAGAGGCATCTGGTACTAATCGAAGTTGACCAGTCTGTTGACATACATTATGAACTATGCGGCTGTTGCTTGTGGATCTTCTATAGGTCATTTGTGCACGGTTCAATTGAGCAGATTGGTTATGTTTATGGAATTTTTTTGTTCCAATATGCTGTTCTAAAGAAATGGCCATTTATTTCTTTATTACCTCTCCCACTGAGCAGTGTGAGAGAATAGGCACTATTTATGTAGTTTGACGGCGCTTTTTGAATAAATCATTTTATTTGTTGTGGAGGTCTTGAGTGGACGATTTCAGGTATCTGTTTGTGGAGGGGAGATAGCATATCTGACCTACGTACATGGAGGAGCATTTCGTAAGTTTTGGAATTCGTTTGAGGTGGCGCAAGCTGATTGATAATGAAGTTGATGCTCGTACTTGCTTGAAAACACCTCAAGAAAATGCTTAGAATATAAGCTGTACCCTACCTTCCAATAGAGGGTAAGCTTGTAGTTGTGTACATCCTAAGAACAATCAGCTCATTTGAAAACTTGCAAGTTGCCAAGTTGGTCAAAAGATGATTGCTTTAAATGTGTGTTTTTTTTTGGAAGTTCTCTGCCAAATATCAGCTCTCAACTTATTGTGCAAGTATTTCTGAGTTAGATGTCTATATATTCGGATAGGTTGACAGCCAAAATACTTACAGCCATGTTACAGCTATTTTCAACCGTTAGATCTAAACACCAAAATATCGAAATATAATTTTACGAATGGTTTTCTCTAACTTGCCTCCTCTCCCCTACAAATATGCAAACCGTGATACGCATCGAAGTTTTTCTTTCTTAAAATTTTGAAACCCGTCATTTGAGATCGATAATTAATATTGTTTTTTTAGATTTTAATTGTAATTACACATGGGGAGGCACATCTAATTTAATATAAGAGATAATTATGTTATTTAAGTGATATGATGGAGTTTTTTTTTCTAAATTATTAATAAAAGAGGTTATTATTTTAAGAAAAATGGAAAATAATTATATAATTTAAGTTACATTAGGAGGGTTCTTCTAAATTATTAATAAAGGGGGGTTTCTAATTTTTGTGAGGGAAGTAGAGAATGAGTTCTTCAAAACCCGGCTATCATATAATGTAGAGATTCCTCTCTCCATACCAAGACCGACTGTCTCTCCCTAAATACTTCACAATCTAAATTATGTACACTTTCTACAATTTGTGGACACCTTTCTAAATACAAAATATATATATATCTCTACTAGTAGTATCTCCTATAATCAATTTAGCCTCTTAAATTCATCCGGATATTTTTCTTACGCATAATACCCTTGAATGAATAAATAAATTAAAACACCCATATACTATTTAGATGGGGTGTTTTGTCTTTTTCTCCCTCTACAAATTTGATATACCCATTTTATCCTTACAAGTATTATTTAACCCCCCCTAATAGGAGTATTCCGTAATTCTATGTGGTCTTACATTAAAATTCCAAATCCACACAATCCTTTTCTAATTGTACGCACTATAAATGCCCATTTCATTAGCTTTTAATTATTAGTTATTAGTGAATGCTCGTGCCAGTCGACACTCTAGACACATTGCTTTTGAACAACACCCCCAAGAGACCATCTCTATGGTAGTACTATCAATGATATAACCATTTCAAACAGTTTTATACTTCATAATTATTTCATACACATACTCAAGTGAGCTTAATTATTGCAATTCTATGCATTTTATTTGTCACAAATCAACTCATTACATATACCATTACACATTTATTAATGGTATTTGTTATTGACCGACCCCATATTGTGGTGGGCAGGCCAAAAAAAAAACAATTATTACAAGTGTGCCATTGGTCTCAAAAAGTTGAATTTGAAAACCCCTTAAACGACCAACGGCCAGTTGTTTTATTGTCTGGAAACCATTTATTGTGGCAAAACCCAAATTGATATGTGATCACACCGTTTGAGATTTGAACTTTTTAAAAAATATAAAGTTCTGTTTCTTAGCTTATTGACCGGTGTGGTTTGGACTAATTCCCAAATGTTATAGCCAAATCGTTTGGGACTTAACTATACCACGCACTTAAATATGTCATGAGTTAGCCCAAAAAAAAAAAAAAACCATGTCACGGGCTCCTTGGCAGTTTACGACTTTAGTGGTCTAAGGCGCCAGATTTAGGCTCTGGACTGTCAACAACTAGGCAAGAAAATTAAAAAAAACGTTTACGGATGTTGATAAGCCAGCACTTGTCATTTTCTTATTTTTTTCTATCAATTTTAGAAATTTAGAACTAAAGAAGTACAAAACAAGAGAGTTTAACACCTCACTTCATCCTTTTCTCTTCAATTGCAACAAACTTATATCCTTTAGCCTGTACGAATTGGAATTTTGAAATATACATGGAGATTTAATATCAATCTTGTTGGTAGTGTTGATTGGGTAGAAATTTCCAGCACACAATTGGAGGATCTGCCACCAAATTAATTACTTGGTAAGGGTTGTCTTCACTTAGTTTTCGTTATTGATGTAGTGAAACACCCAAAATACACTTGATTAGATATATTGTTTTCACCCAATTTTAAATATCATAAGGTTTGTACCTCTATGCTCTTATATATAAACTCTAATTTTCGGGCATTGAAGATGGGCGAGATTGATTAATTCGGCTCTGATTCAATTTTGCTATTTTACATTTGGTCGGATATAACCATTTCAGGCTGTCAACTATAATTTCTTTAATGATTTTTAAATGAAATGTGCCTTATTTTGTTTCTGGTTCGTCTTCGATTAAGTATAAATACACAATTTAATAACCCATTTATTGTTGTTGTATTACAATAAATCAGCAACTTGGAAAAAGTAATGAAGCATCGTTCGTTTTCTTAGGGTGTGGACCAGATGTTAATCTAACCAGAAATTCTAAAAGGTAAATACGGTTGATCACTCTGTTTTATTACATGTTTCTCTTCTAGTTGTTATGTTATTATTAGTGCTTCTTTTGTACGTAACAGATTTCTATTTTTTAAAAGTTTGCTATTTCCCGCTGTGTCAGTGGAATAGTACCCAACAACGCCTATTTGATGTTATTATCCTCTTTAAGTGCTATGGATTTAATGAATGTTACTAGGATGAATAAGGGAACATAAAGTGGTAATGCTAATAGGACGGGAACAGAGGTTCTATTGAATATATCTATTCAAACTTGAGTCCAATTTGAATAACAACATGCAAGGTCTGATACATGATGGTATAGCACCCTCAGTACGGTGTCTACATTTCTGTTTTGCTATGTCGGACAATTGTATCCGAAGAAAGAATTGAAGTTAACACACACTTAAAGATACTGATCATAGAAACATTATACAGAACACATAAATCACACCTTATATATGTTCCAACAGAGAGTAGCATTAAACATGGGTAGATTAACAACACAATGAATTCTTCAAGGACTGACACATGCTCAACTACACAACTTGTGGGCTTCAGCCACATAGTTACAACAAATATTAGAAGTAAATACGCCACAAAAAAAAAAAGGAGAACTGTTCTTTTTAATTTAGAAGATATTAGTAGGAAACGTGGGTTTGATTCTAATTTGAGAAGAAAGATAAAAACGTGGGATTGTGGAAGACTGAAGAAAGGAATTTTGCAAGTTTTAGAAAGTTTTTTTCTTCAGGAAGTTGCTTATTAAAAGTTTTTATAAAGTTGGAGACCTATAATGTAAATACAAAAGACTTAAAAGTTGGTGGTACTAATTGTAAACGAAAGGAGATTAGAAAAACACTATTCGATAGTTTTGGGAGTGTTCGGGGAAGTCTGGAAATGATATATTGTAGAGATGCATACATCAGTGGTGGAGCTAGGAATTTACTCTAGTTGGGGCATTCGGAGATTTTATGGCCTTGTTTCTTTTGGGCCATAATTTGATGTATCACTGTTACTAAAGTTTATGAAAACGACCATATTAACAAAAAACTTGGGAGTCAGCTTGCAAATGATCCATTTATACAACTACAAGATACCTGTCGACTCTTGAGAATGGTCTGACATGGAAGGCGGGATTCTTCTGTCTTCACCGTCGAGGTTTTCAGAAGAATGAAATATGCAAAAGATTGCATATGTTATTGCTATGTTGTAAATAGGCATAAGTGCATAACTAGAGTAATTGACGAGGTTACTGGTATATATTATCACTAGGCTTCACATGGTTGCATTGCCCATAAGGCCATATCCAAGTCAAGAATGCCTGAGGGCATGCAATGCACTTGAGTGAATGAGTCGTGAAAAAGGGAATCCAAATTCCCAATACTAAAGTAGAGTGATGGCTCAACTCCATCCCTAATGTGCATATTTGTAGTTATGTTGCTACAATGCTACGGACAGTGCAGAGGCATTCGAATCAAGACCTCTTGGGGCATATTACTCTTGCAGCTCAGAGCAAGGCCATCCAAGAAACGAAGTCCAGACAAATAGTGCTAATTAATAAAGCAGCAGCACTCGGTCAAGCACTTAAATAATGCTACACTCATTTGTGCAATATAGAATGTTTGTTGTCAAACAGAAGCCAAATGTCGGAAATTATGGCTTCTTAGAGCAATTTACAACAGTAAGAAGAAAACATAATATAGGCATTTGCAGGCAGCTCTAAGATGGCCTTTTACGAGAAAAATCTTTGTATATGAAGGGAATTTCTAGATAGTAGGCCAACCATTGATGCTATAGTCCATGATATCTTATCATGCGGACCATCTAGCAACGTGAGGGGGGGTTCATTCATACACTCAAAGTCAACAAAGAATATTTTGGGTCAGAGGTGCAGGCGCACACTAGTATGCTACAACTGTACAAGTGTGGAGTGAATAGATTTAAAAAAAATCTGAGTGGTCATTTACTAAATTCATATGGATGCCTTGTAAGAGTCTAAGGGGGGGTGTGAATAAAAATGAGAGACGGGCTTCACAAGAGACACTTATTTACACTAGCTTATGCATTTTTTTTTCCAATAATAACTAGCTTATGCATTCAACTAAATGAAATAAACTAGAGGGGATCCATAAGTAAGAGCAGTAAGAGCACACTGAAGAAGATTATCATACAAAGAATACAGAGGTAAACAGCCAGTGAACATGAAGTACAAGCAGACCCAACAACGAAGTCATAAGAGAACAAGTATAAAGCTGTTGTGGAAACTACAAGAATGTTACAAGACAGTGCTTTGCATATTCATAGGATCTGCTTTCATTTGCTTATGAGATTTAAAAGGGAATTCGATTTCCTCTGGGTTCTGTTGGTTCCACTCCTTGCAACCTCTATTAGATGATCAAATATGCCGTATTGGAGTGCCGCTAAAACGAAAGATGAATTGTTCGATCCTAATTCAAGAAGAACTGAAACTGCACACTCCTTGTTATTAGGAGTTCCATCTTTAATGAGCTGAACAAGAGTTTCAATGAAGGATTGCTGCCCAATCTCATTTTGTCCCTCAAGGTGGGATGTAAGAAGTAAGAATAGAGATAGAGCCTCGTCAATCATACCCAAGTTTCTTCCTGTAAGTAACTGAAATAGAGGTGTCACAATGCCGGCCTTAACTGCTCTGGCCTTGTTTGCTAAGAGACAAGTTAAAGAGAGCAGTGGCAGCATCCTTTTTGCCCCTGATCGTTCCATTTTGCATTTTGCATTTTGCAACAGATCTACCAAGGGAGGGATTCCATTTAAAGATCCAATTATCAATTTGTTTTCATCAAGGATGGATAAACTAAATAAGCATGCTGCAGAATTCTCTGGCTTCCACTTTTCCATTCTGCAAGACTTCGATTATAGCTGGAATATCCCCCGCTTCTTTTGATATGAGTCTCTTGTTTGCCTCATCTATAGATAAATTCAAAAGAGCTGTTACAGAGTGCTCCTGGATCTTAGAATCGGGATAAGATAAGAGTTGAACCAATGCATGGATTCCTCCACTCTTGGCAATCAGGACTCTGTTTTCAGGGTTCTCTTTGGAGAGCAAACGAATTTTTCTCACAGCCTCTCTCTGCACATCCAGATGACTAAATGATAGGTCTCGGACTAAAGCAGTAATTTCCTCCTCGTGCTCAGGGGAGGAACTATCATCTTCAGCACTACCAGAATCCTTTTTGGCAGTTCAAACTTATTCTTCTCAGACCATCGTAGAATAAGGTTTTTGAGGGCAAAATTTGGAGCTAGAGATAGGTGAGCCAAAATTTGTCGGGTCTTTGGGCAGGTTCTGTGGTTCGCCTCAAACCACTTCAGTATGCTTTCCCTTTCGTAAGTCTTTTAAGGAATAAGAAAGATGCAAAAAGAAATGAAATACGTTTGCCCCCTTTACATACCTCTCCAGCACATTACAGTAGCAAAAGATAATAAGATATGGATATCAGAAAAATTCTAAAAATAACAAGTTTCACTCAGCCACAACGTCCGGAACAAAAATTACTCAAATATTATTTTTCTTCTTTTTCTTTTATAAATTCCTTTGTCAAAAAGTAATTTTAACAATGACATACAACACATAAAGTATAGAGTAATCATCCTCTGAAGGAATATGACATGATGAGAGTAAGTCATACTGGCATTTAGAGCAAGTTTACAGGATTAAGGTTCAATCCAACCCTTGCATGCGGCTGATTGGATTATATGGAGATAATGGTATGGGAGAGCCCTCAATAATAAAGTATAGCTTGGAAAAGTTTTCCTTCGTGCAACACTACATTTTGTTGTCAGGCATTGACCTATGAAAAACCTAGTATATGTTTGAGGCTCTCATTCTAATTAGTACGGTGGGATATTACTGAATGAATCAGACTTTGTCTTTTCCTTGCTATTGTTCCTAATTGAGGTTCTCACTTTTGGACCTATATACTGTGTTTTTAAATCAATTGGCAGTTTAGCTATTCAAGACCAAAATAATTATATGCAGAAAACCTGATATGTGACAAAGACTCTCCCCATTAGCATGGATCCTACAGGCGTTGAACAAGGAACGACAAATGAACTTAAATAGTAACATAGAAACTCTTTTAAGAGATGGGATTCCCTTGTTACAAAGGAAAAAACAAAAGGGCCAAACGTTTACCTGTCCGGAAGCCACAATAACAGGGTCCGACATTATCTCTAGTGTGATTGGACAAAGGAATTCGTGAGGGACAGACAAAGACGGGCACTTCACAAGAGTTTTCGGTTCAGCAAGTTCATTGAGCACATCAGACACTTCAACCCCGGCAATTTGTTTAAATTTGTTCAGAAGGTCTATCATCTTGTGGGTGCTTTCTGCATTTTAACCATTTCTTTCTTTCACAATTTTCCTTATAGCTATAGTTTCCATCTTCAAGTCTACGACGGTATGTAGCTCCAGCTTTTTGCTAGTCTTTCCAATATGGCACTGTCTGCATTGCAATCATCCTTTTTTCAAAAATACAACCATTGTATCCATTGCAAGCTCTATATCCCATGTGATCTGTCCGCTGCTTTGCTCTTTTTAAGTTGAACTGACACCAACTCAACCTAAAACAGAGAAGTACATCAAAGCAATGCAACAGATTAGGGAGCAGGCTATAAGATGCTTAGTGCATAGGAAATACCAAGTCTAGCATGGTCAAAGAATACTGATTATACCAATTTCAGTTCTTTATCATGTCTAATTGCTTCAAGTTCCTTTTGTAGTTTTTCTTTTTATGGTATCTGACCAGCTTTAATATTTTTAACAGTATTTGAAGGTAGTGTGAGAGAAATAGATGGCAATGAAGGTTGAGAAATGTAGAAAGATTGCATCCTCATTGAACCTGAATGTCATAAGAAGCCATTTGTTTGTTCAACGAAAGCTTTTACACAATGGCCCAGACACAATAGAAGAGTTAATGGAGAGGCACATAGTAAAGAAAGAGAAAAGCTATGACAGTGACGAAGAAGAGCTCATTAGACACCAACGCCTCACAAGTACCCATCGAGAAGCCCTCAGCCTCTATCGAGATATCATCAGGGCCACCCGCTTCTTCACGTGGCCTGATTCTCGTGGTGTCTTGTGGCGGGACATCCTAAGAGATAATGCACGACGAGAATTTGAAGACGCTCGTTTTGAGAGAGATCCGGAGATAATTACTAAATTGCTTATTGGTGGTAGCGACTCTGTACAAGCTGCCCTTGATAAGCTTGTTGAGAAGCAGAAGCAAGAGATGGCCAAGGACCATAATGATAGAGATCATTGATGAGTTGGGATTTACTTCTTATGATTTAAGATCTTTGTATAGGTGTTTGTAATTATTTGGCTTTGTTGTATTTGAATTTGTTTTGATTGTAGAAGACAAAACATAAATAATAGTCACTTGTTACACTGTTACAGTAAGACAATGGGAAAAAAAAATGTCAGTACATTCCTTTTCCCAATCTAGATTCTTGGAAGTTGGAAGTGATGAGTTTAAGGTTGTTATGCAGTTATAATTGGCGTAAATCTGAGTAAGAGGTTTCTACATTTCTTGTGTTTGATAATGTTGTAAACTTCTGCAATATATTTCCATTTCATAGTTCCGCAACTAACCATGCCAATTATTTGGACACTTAGTCTTCTAGTATAGTGAAATTTTAGTGTTCAGTCTTCAATTTGAAGCCAATTGTGATGATTCTAATTGGTTTCAAAGCAGTAGATTGACCCTGATTAGTGCTTAGTCAATTAGTTTAGGCTAATATCCTAAACAAGGCAAGAAATGTACCATTTCTTTTTAAGCAAAAACACCAATTTTTACCAATTCAACACAAAATTTGACACTTTTGTCATATTGTTTTCTTCCATTATTTGTCGATGTTTGTGTTATTGTTTTTTTCTATTATTTCTTAAACAAATAAAAAAAGGCTAAATCTATGGTCAGGTAGAAATCTCGCTATTAATTTACTCAATCGTTCCAAAAGCTTGCTGTTTAGGTCTCCAGATAGTCATAGGCTACTTGCCAATCAGTATTTGTTGTTTGGGAAGGTTCTTCTCTCCACAAAAAATCCCAATTCCAATGCCGCCGCTTCAATTACTGAAGCTTTGAAACTCATGAACGAAGCTTTGGATTTGTGTGACAAGGGTTTGAGGGTTGCCAAGAGGCAAGATGAGACTCTGGCTATTAAGAATGTCAAGTCTAAGACCTTGAGGTTCATGGCTGCCGCGCATTTGCAGGCAGGCCGAAGAGTTTGAGAGCCTTCTCAAGTGTATTAAGGTCTTGAGAGAAGGCGGCGGGGAACAGCACCCTTGTTTACCTGTCTTGGCTATGAAGGGATGGTTGGGTTTGGGAAGGTATGCTGATGCTGAAAAGGAGCTCAGGGGTATAGTCATTAACAAAGGGATTCCTGAGACTATTTGGGTCTCCGCTGTTGAGGCCTACTTTCTAGCCGCCGGAGTCGCAGGGGCCGAGACTGCTAAAAGTTTGTTTCTGGGACTCTTGGGGAGGTACCACAATTAGTGCCGGTGCAGCTGTCAGGGTGGCCCATAGGGTGGTTGGCAGCGGAGGCAAAGGTTCTCAGGTGAGAGCAAAGGTTGTGGCTGAATTGGTATCTGACAACAGGGTGATGTCACTGTTTACTGCAGATGAAGCGGCAAAGGAGAGGACAGCAATGCACTCCGTCCTGTGGAACTGGTTAGTTTTTTACAGCATGCATTTTGCTAGAAACTTCAATCTTAATATTCCACAATGTTTTGTATGTTAACTTTCCGTATTCCTTTCACCACCACATACATTAGGTATAGAGACATCACACTTGTCGAATATGCATATCAAGGACTTCTCCAGTTGCAACTTTGCCTTATAGAGATAAAACGGTTTCCTGCATACTTCTCATTATCTAAACAGTTATACACTTAGACCCTACTAAGTAGTGCTTCAACGACGATCCTATGAACATACGTGCAATATAAGTTTCTTTTACGAACACTCTTAGTTACCAACTAAACTACAGAATCCTGTTTTGATATGTAATTTGCAGTGGAGCCGATCATTTCAGATTGAAGGATTATGAGACAGGAGCAGAAATATTCGAAAAATCAATGCTTTATGTCCCTCACAATGTGGAGAACCGAATTCTCAGAGCTAAATGTTTCAGAGTCTTGTGTCTATGCCACCTAGGTCTCTCCCACCTTGATCAAGCTCAAGAATATATCAACCAAGCTGAACAGGTAAGACTATTTGAAAAGCTATATAGCATTATAGTTTGCATACATTGGCAGGACAGATCCTCATTTCTTGTGATGCTTTCTTTTTCTGCAGCTTCATCCCAACATCGCCTGTGCATTTCTCAAGGTATATCTTTTGAAATATTGTTGCCCCCTAAAATTCACCCATTCAATAACCTAAACTGCTAATTTTGAATTGCATTACTGAAAAAAGTTATTACCACTTATGCAAGCATTTGGCCACCGAGGAATCTGTTGCATTACTAGTTATCACTTTCAATCATTAGTTATCTCATTTTTTTTTGGACATTTGTAATTCAAGATCTACCTTCAGAAAAAAGACGAAAAAAGGTGCCATTAGTCAGTTGCAGTCTATGACGTCTTGCCATGACTTCACATCAGACTTCCTCATTTTGTCGGCCCATGAATCCATAGCCTCAAAGGCCCTTACGGTTGCCATTGCTTCTCTATCCAATCTGCTAAGCTTATATTCTCCAGGAAAACCAATGCCTACACCAGAAGTAGTAGTAATCCGCACTCTGGTCACAGTCCTCTCACAGGGGCCAGGCAATGAACGTGAAGTCCTCAAGTTCACAAAGCAGGCCTGAGCACGTATGGTTGAGGTCAGCCCTGAGCGGTTCTTTGGGAAGGGGGAGGTCGGGAGACGTGAAAGAAATTGGTTTGCAGTAAACTCATGGAACACTGGGACAAGAGCTGGTAGAGAAGGGAAGTATGAAATATGTACTGAATTTCTAGAGTTGGCATCTGAATTCTATGGCGCAGCAATCAGTGGTGACTATCCTGAATGCTTGACAGGGCTGGGAAGGTATGGAAAATAGAAAATTTTATCTTGTCACACCCAATTAGCTTGATACTGTCTTCACTTGTCTGCATTTGAGTTCCAATGCCTTAGTTACCTCTTCGCATTACCTGGCATGCTTAAGTGCTTAAACTCATTATCTACCAAAAACTGAAGTGCTGGTAATGCTGCCTTCATAACCTTTTCCCTGAGATGAATGTAAAATTTGTTAGATCTTCAAATATGAAGACAGAGTTTCTATACTTTATTTTTTATCCTTAACTTGTCATTTTACACTACTAGTCTATCCACTAAATTGATGCGTCAAGCATTCAGGATAGTCAATAGTGTAATAAGATGTCTTTCTTGTTCTGTCTGGTGGCGAAGGGATCAAAGATGCAACTTAAATTTGTTGATCAATCCTCCTTGACGTCCTTTTGGTGATATGGCTTGGTCTGATAGTAGCGTGATCGTAAGAATAGTTTAATGTTATCCAACGACTTGAATAGTTTTGGTGACATCAAATTTATTTATTCCCATTTATGTATGCATGCAGATACTGATGTCGATCTCATCGGGGACTCAACGAGGTGACGATCCCACTACGATTGAATCCAGTTTCTTCTTCGTATACACTTTGAACACTTATGATCTACGAGGCAGGCTCGCTGATACCGAACAGCAACAACTCATCTTGATAAAGAACTTTGCATCCTCAAAGACGTGCACCCCCCATTATCTCCTTCAGATTGGCCTCAATTCGTCACAAGGCCCACGAGCAAACCTTCTTGTTGCCGACTATGCTCTCAATACCTGCCTCTCCACTCTCCTTTCTTCCCCATCTCCCGACTACAAAACTGTTGCCCTTATTGTGTGGAAACTAATTAATTGGGCTTGCTGGGTTTAAGAAAGGAGATGCAGAGGATGAGGCATATGGTATCTATAAGCAGGCATATCAGATCATAATAGGGTTGAAGGAGGGGGAATATCCGTCTGAAGAGGCAAAATGGCTCTCCATGACTGCATGGAATTGTGCAGCACTACCTGTACGACTTGGGCAGAAGGCTAATGCAAACAGATGGATGAGGATTGGGTTGGAGTTTTCTCAGCGTATGTCCGATATGGTAAAGTACACTGGAAGTATGGAGCAGTTCCTTACTAGCTTTGAGCAGAAATTCAATGGCTGGGATGATGGTGAGAGTTGACATCAAAAGTTATCTTCTTACTTGTATATCTTTGTGTTCTTTAAGAAAGATCACTGGATCGTGCGTTTCAGCACTCGACTTGGTCAGTACAGCCGTTCAAAGCCTGATGGCACGAATGCACGATAACCATCCGAGATTTTTATGTTCCAGAGAAGGTTTAAAAAGAAAAACTAAAGATAGCTGTAACGCCATATTGAAGATAGAGAGAAAAGATTATGATATTTGGGTGGTTGCAAAATTTGTCAAGGAGCACAACCACTCGACAGTCACTCCCAGTAAAGTGCATTACCTTAGACCTCGTAGGCATTTTGCAGGGGCAGCAAAGACCATTGCTGAAACTTATCAGGGGGTGGGAGTTTCCTCTGACGGGGTCATGTTTATGTCCATGGATGGAAACCGCGTCTCTGTCGAACCAAATCGCCCCACCAGGAATGTTCCCCCTGTAGAAGCAAATCGCCCAGCGAGAAATGCTGGGTCCTCAAGTTATGGTAGATCTTCTGACAGAAAGAAAACCATTGGGAGAGACGCTCAGAATCTTCTGGATTATTTCAAGCGTATGCAGGCTGAGAATCCTGCTTCTTTTACGCAATGCAACTCGACAACGAGGGCCATATGACTAATGTTTTTTGGGCAGATGCAAGGTCAAGAAATGCTTACATTCACTTTGGGGATGTTGTTACTTTTGACACTATGAACAGACCTAACCAGTATCGGGTTCCATACGCGCCATTCACTGGTATGAACCATCATGGGCAGATGGTGCTGTTTGGTTGAGCTCTAATCTTTGACGAGTCTGAGTCTTCCTTTTTGTGGCTCTTCAAGACTTGGCTTGAAGCAATGTCTGGTCGTGCTCCTGTTTCTCTAACAACAGATCAGGACAGGGCTATACAGGCAGCAGTTGCTCAAGTTTTCCCCGGAACTCGCCATTGTATTTGTAAATGGCACATTTTAAGAGAAGGTCAGGAAAGACTTGGTCATGTCTGCCATACCCATCCAACTGTCCAAGGGGAACTTTATAAGTGCATCAACTTGACCGAGACAATTGAGGAGTTTGAATCATCTTGGAGTTCTTTAGTCGGCAAATATGATCTTAGGAAAAATGATTGGCTTCAGGCCTTGTATAATGCTCATAGACACTGGGTATTATTTTGGAGTTCTCTACCCTTGACTTCATTTCATTATTGTGTATCGGTATCATGACCATTAACCTATGTTTTAATTGCATAGCTATAGTCAGCATGCTTATCTAGTTCTGCTCATTTTTGTTTCTCATTCCAGCTGCAAGATTATAGCAAGAACCCTTCAGGAGAATCAGAGGTGAAGTTCCAGCTTTCAAGGCTCATGCTGGAGCCTATGTTAAGGTCTATGGCTTATATTGGCGATCAGCTCTCAACACCAGCTAATAGGGTGGCTGTTGTCAACTTGAAGGTAATTTTCTACTAGGTCTTCATAGTTGTAATCTTCTACTCCAGACATATACACGTGACACATGAAATCAATTGCTCTTCTAGCAACTGAATTTTCAGTGCTTCTTGGATTGTTGTTCGTGTCCCTTCAAATTTGTATATTGGTGGTTCGTGTTCCAACTGTTCCACCTCTATTATCGGAAGATTTGGAGAAACATAGATATACTCGTACCTTCATAAAATAAGCAGGTCATACATAGAGATGGATGATCAAGTGCTAAACTTTTGAAGGTTTGATAATTAATACTGCAGGTCCTTTCTCTTTGCCTCTAGAGATGGCAGCATTGATTCTTTTGCTGGCGATACCATACTAATGAGGAAGATTTGCAGCATATTGCTGTGTCTTGGCAATCCAAGTTTCATACATGCTGCAGCGATTCCTTTGTTGTTGAGAAGGGAAGATATGTACGGCTGCTAGCCTACTATGGCCATTCAAGTTGCTGGCGTGCTTGGATTTGATTTTGAGTTCGAGTATTTTTTCTTCTGAGAATATGAAACAATATTAGATTAAACTAGAATGACAATTCAAAACAACTTATGCTATCTTTTTCTCTGCCCATTATATGAACTCTTTCACCATGAAAAACAATGAAATAGAAGCTGATTTCTGGTGGATATGTTCTCCCCACGATATAAATTATCTTAGAAAAAATCAGCGTATTTGAAGATGTCTAGATGTATCACAATATTTGTTAAGGCACAGTTGGTTATGAGGTGCTTATTTTTTCGTTGGTTAGAAAAAATCAGAATTTGACTATTTTTTTGTTTGATATTGGTAGATAAGTGTTTATGTTTCGTTTTACATACCATACTAGTTAAGGCATAGTTGGTTATGAGGTGCTTATTATGTTTTAAAGGCATGCACATCTTGTGATCCAATGTGCAAAGGAAGCTTTTAGTTCAGCTGTGTGAGACCATGTCTCTCAATTTAGAATCATTCAAACAAATAAGTCTAGGAATTTGGTGATAACTTGTACCAAAGAATCAAATTTCATTCAAGTTCCCCTACCTAAGTAGTCGAGACCAGAATAAGAAGTGACTACCACAACATTCTTAATAAGGCTCTCAATAGAAAAAACCTAAGCCACAAATTAAAAGAAAATCGTCCAGCATTAGATAAGATAATGGACTGAACTGAATCTAATGTTCTAGTACAAATAATAGAACCTATAATTCTTCGGACTTCTTCATAAGAAATTATTTTTGATGCCCGACTTTATATCTTCAATCCTCTTCTGTAAACTGATAATTTCCGGCCTGACAATTTTGAAGCAAAGATTCGTAAGACCAGTGTTCTTTTTTGCAATTCCAAGCCATGCAATTAATAGTACCAAGAAATTAAGATAAGCATGTTGGAGAGAAAAATTACCTTGAGATACTCATCGATATCAGCCTTCATCTGTTTGGATTTTAAGGACACGTCGACCTTAGAGAAAATAGATGGTGATTGGCTGATTTCTGCCAGCAGATCAATCTGTAAATTGGAAAAACAAAAGATATATTTAGCTTGCTAAATAACTAAAACATGACAGATAAGAAAAATACTTGTAAATCAAGTGATACTGCCCACACCTTCAAGTTGGGTGTAGATGGATCAGGTAGCCTCATGTTGCGAGGAAATGCACTAAGAATAACATTCCGCATCTGAATGCAACTGGGTGGAATGACATCACAAAAGCTGAAATGATAGTTACATAGAAATTCTGGGAAGTCATGTAGCAGCACGAGGAGCACTCTTAGGATGCCTTTGTACAAAAACTGAACCTGCATATATGCGGATGGAAATAATTTTAAAACAGGCATCAATCTTAAGCTCAGATTTAAGCAACCCAAAAGTCCAGGTGTGGGAAGAGCCTTACTGGATCAGCAAGTTCAGCATTCCTCAAGTATGGCTCCATGAATTTGAACAATGCAACCAGAAGACGTTGAAACGAAGGCCAGCCCTTCTGATTATTTCCATTGAGCAACTTTGGCATGAAACACCTGTGGCTAACCAGCTCAAGCCATGCAAAGCTGAAAACGGTAAAGTCAAGAGACGGCCTCAGCAGAGTAATAAAAGAACCAAACAACAAGGGGATATAACACAACCAGTCGCATACGTTGATTAACAATGTGCCAAACTCAACCTATGCAGTCACAGGCAGGCACAAGATAGGGTTCAGCCTATATCGTAGACGTGTTCAGTAACAACTCGGCCTATGCAGTCACAGGTGGGTAATAGCTAAGGTTGAGCTTATATCCTAGACACAGCACGGAGCCTAAAGGATCCTAGCACATGCCGCTTCTGTTGCTAAAAACTAGAATCTCCCACCACCTTATTTGTACAAATCGAAACCATGGAATTTACTCAGCTATACATGGCCTAATCAATGAACAAACACCAATATCAATCTAATTATGCATTTCCATTCATCCATGAATCCATTAGTTATCACTCATCTAAACGAAAAGTTCATAATGTATAGAGGTAAGTCCTTGAATCCTCGTGCAGCTAAATTGGACTAAATATAGTGCAGAGAAGTAATATATGTGAATCTGAGTCAGATTAGCACAATGTATTCTCAACACCAAGAAGGGGCATAAACAAGTGACAGGAATTAAAATTTTGGATTAGTCAGGGATGACACCCCATTACTAGTTGCAATTAGAAATGACCTGATGTGAATTATGCAGCGGAATAACAAAACAATCAATTAATAACTAGGTTTTCAACCCAAATAAACACTCAATTTCATAATCTCCCAATAACAATAATAATTCTTCTCAATAACATTATTTTCCAAGAAACAACTACTCAATGAAAAAAAAAACAGAACCACTGAATAAGGAGGCTATTATCGTATATATAATATCCTTGACTCCTTAACCCTAAAATGCTCTTAGTTGGGCTTTATTCATTGGACCTACATGGCTATTTAAAATAAAAGTTAATAACGAAAAGGCCCACTAGAGACACCTATTACATCATGACCTCTTTTCATCTCGTATCCAACGGTAATGATCACCACATTGAAAAAAAACTTCATCCCGTAGCCATTGGATCTTGCAACAGGGAGATGAGGAATCCCTAACTGCAGCTAGTAGTTGGAATTCATCCATAACTAACCCTATAAGTTTTGTGTATGATGAATGTAACACCAAAAAAAAGTAAAATCCAATGCCGCTTAACAGATGCATTAGATGTTGGACACTAGATTACTTAAATTTCAGCACTCACAAGCCCACATTTATTATATGATATATTGGATCGCCATTACATTAAAGTTATAACAGAATAACGTTCAATCACATGCTTACCTAAAACCAGGAACTTTAAGAGGCTGCAGAGAAAGAAACGCATTCGCAAATGCTGTCAAGACCTGTGATACCCAACTTCCATTATTTTAAAGATTCCAAACAATAAAAATTCACAACTCTATTCAGCCACAAAAGAACTTAATAATGTGAGGGAAAGCCAACAGCCCATGCCTGAAGACCGGCACTTTCAAGGCCAGTGTCAGAAGGACCAAGATCCAAAAGCCAATTAATGAATAACCTAAAATATGGCCTTGGATTAAACGCAACTTTCTTATCCTCTGCATCTTTTTGGATAACCCTCACAGTTACTGACAGAATCTGGAACAATATAAAGTAATAAGATACTGCAACATAAAACGTGAAGAAAAGAAGCTCCTGCAAGTGCAAGACGAACCTTGGAGAGAAATTGAACTTTCAATGCTTGATCCAGCACACCATGCTATCAACCAAAATACAAGGAACGCAAGGACAGCTTTTGTCATAGATACTCGATTAGAAAGACATTAGGTAGCCAAATGCTGAGGAGAACAGCAATACCTTCAGTAACGAGGAGACTAGTTTTGCATACTTATCTACAGCTACAAATGACAGATGCAACTGTTGATTAGGTGATTGCATAGCTAGTGGGGCCAGCACTTCAGATATGCAATGTGATACGGAGATCTCCTGAAACAGAGGGAGGGAGAGACACACCCAAGGAGAATTAGTTATAGTGTTATACCATGTCCCTAATACACACTGTTGCTTATCTTCAGCTCTAAATAAGAATTAAAAGTTACCGTGAGGATGCGGAAAAAGTGTTCAGAGAAATCAATATCTTTAAGTAATCCAAGCAGCTGCGAGAGAAACTGGGTAGAAGATGCTTCATAGTTGGCAGGAAGCTCACAAATCCGGCATCACTCAGCAAACAGCAAAGAAACCTACAGCATAGATAAACTATAAGACCGAGGAGATAAGAGGTAGTATTCCCAGGAGACTTGTGCGTCCTGGGATAAAGAATGATCTCCTCGGCGTCCATATTCTCAAAATAAGTGTAAAAAGCAAACCCCTCGTGCGTCCTATACAACTTTGTATCTTACAAAAGTATTAGCACCGAATATGACAAATCATATTGTGTGCTAAGACCACAAAGACGCAAACATAACACAACAGAACCCCCCGCAACTCGAGAAGCACCAAGTTGCTGTCGAATAAAGCGAGTTTATCCCAGAGCACTATAGCAGAACATAAAACAATAACATATGTTTACCTGTTCGCGGAAACCAGTAGCATCCACTGATGAGGACTCAGAACTGTTATAGTCATCTCTGCTCATCATTATTCTGCCAGAGGGAGCCTGGTACAAGAGAACATTTTGTTAAAAGTTTCAGCTGAAAGAGAGTAAGAAAAAAGGAGAGAGTTTTTTTTCTCTTCATTTGTTTGTGTGTATGTGTGCTGTGGAGGATGAGAGTATTGTGGGCTTTTAGCCCTCTAGCAACCAAGCATAACATTAACCTTTTTGTCTCTTGACAGCCTCGCCTTCTCATCCTTGCCCATGTTGAAACCTGATAGAGTACCTGCAATAGAAGCAGGATTTCTGGCAATCTCAACCAACTGTTGTAAAGATTCAGGTGAACCAGGCCTCGTCGCAAGCTGCAATCAGCCATAAACCGTATGAGCACATCAACTCGAAATTAATAAAAAAACAACTCAAAACAAAATAAGTAAATCCAACCTTCCCCAAAGCATCAACAAGATTGTGGAGCTCTGACACACTCGCTCCCGGTTCCTGAACAACCAAGGTTTGGAGAAGAGAAATAGAGAACTCCGTAGCCACTTCTGCACAATTGAAAGTTATCATGTTACATCCCCACTTCATAACCAACTGTATAAAGTAACTAATGTAGGGCGGATAGGGCTCTAATCATACTGTTTCGTCCACCATCAATAAGTTCTGCCATGTGTACATTGTCCATGTGTCCATGAAACCCCGCAAGAGAAGATTACGATTAGCATGCCAAAGTTGTAGAATCAGACCACTTCGTGACACCACTTCATACTGGAGGAGGTTAAATGCAGTCTGATTTGACATAGATGAGTCCAGTCATACACTATATACACGCTATAAAATAAAGTAATTGGCAGACAAAATGTACTAGCAAAAGGATAAAAGGGATTACAGTGATATGGGCAATTCCGACCACCAATACTTCAGGACAATGCTTAAGTGGATACTCTAGCACCAACCTAACAGAGCTAGCATGATCCATTTCAGCTAATTGACATAAAATGTCTAACAGATCAAGACATAAAATGTGCTAGCTTCTGACCATGAACATTATCATCATAAACCTGCACAATACATTTGCCTTACTGGTAAGTCAAACAAGAACAACCTGTAAAAATGAGTAGATAATAAAAGAAGGTACATAGCTTACCAGCTTCCTTCATATGCACAAAAGTAAATATCTCTGCTGGTGCTGAAACAGCATATCATAGAAAGGACAGCTGGCCCTCAGTGTTCTTCCAAACAGACCCACAAATAGAATGGAGTGGAAACGGTTCCTGCTGAGTAAGTTGTCTGTAATGCGGACTAAACATAAACCATAACTCAAAATCCATGTGTTTGCAACCATTACGTACCCCGCATGCACTTGCATAAAAAGACATGAACCACATACTTTTAAAAAAAAAGGCAATTAAACTGCTTGGACTTCATATCTTTTGGAATCTGAGTTTGCTTACAGCCTTACAGACACTAAATCGAGATCTAGAAAGTTGGTATGGGGACTAAAAGACAGAACAAATGTAAAACGAGAAGACAACCATCTTCACCGAATTAAATTACAGGTACGCTTAACGAAATACTATCCATTATCAGCAAATACAAAACGATTTGAACGACAATCACTCTTGATCCACCTTCTGCTTCTTTGGTTCATTTGAAGTAGTTTCTTTATTCATCTTAGCTTCACGACGTTCTCTCTTCAAACCCTTAGCATTGTAGGATAGTTCCATACTACCAACCTAACCACCAGATAAACAAATTTAAACTATGGCATAACTGACAAGACTTGTTGTTTCTTCTTCTTTTCATTTTTTTTATCTATATATAGTTAAGACGCCACTTAAAGCAACATATAGAAAGAGATGAAAAAAAAGAAAGATAGATTTCAACCTGTTGGTCTGGTATGTAAATCTTGCCAACTTTGCCCTGTATTATATCGCTACTAACATTCTTCACCTGCAAGAGTCAAAGAGGCTAGACTTTTAAGAATAACAGTACATTACAAGAGAAAGGTGAGTAATATGATCAATTGTATTAAAATGCAATTTACAGATAAATAATTGAGTGATGGACCTTCTTCTTAGGCTTTTCGAAAGATGTTTTCATTGCTTCCTTTCTCAAGCCATCATTAGGAAGTCTATGCCTCCGCATTACTAAGTCCATGGACGGACCAACTTCTACAAGCTCCATCCTTGGGACAACAGTTCCAGATCTTTTCAGTCGCAGTGCACAGTGCGTGAGAAACACTTTTTTAGAGGAAACAGCTGTACACACGAAAACGCGATCTACTCCAGCAAGGTTTAAATTCTCGATGACCTGCACATTAGATCCATGGTTTTAAAATTTTCATTTAGGACAAATAAAATAATGAGATAAGAATGCTACTAATACATACCTCTCCTCTAAACGAGTCTAGCAGAACCTCCTTCAAATGTTTCAACTCTTCTACGCTCTCAAAACCCTCCCCGATGAAAGCAAAGAAAGGTTTTGTTCCCACTTTCGGAGCTATCTTCTTGTCATATGAATATGAGTCCATGCTTCTAAAATTTTCCACCCCGACCTCGACAAGGTCATAAACGTGATGATCATAAGTCCGCCCTAGTACAAGATTATCAGGCCTTTTCTTTGAGTGAGAGCCGAACTGCAAAACCAAACAGTTCCAACTCTTTATTAGTCCTATTCAAACGAACTACCATACAGGGACTGAACCACTGCACCTCTAAGAAGGTCCACAACAAAAGCATCAGTGAACTAAAACACATACATATTACTGATTTACACAATCTGATTCCATAAGTGAGAAATTCCAGTTTTCACTCACAGAGAAAACTACTTGGCACTGAGGTACAAACATTGGCTTCTTCCTTAACGAATATACTATTAAACTTGACATCCACGTATTGTACAAATGCAACTATACAAGACCCACTAATATATACTTTAAAAAAAATAAAAAAAAAAAAAAAAAACTTACCACAAAAAGACTGCAATCAGTTTTCTGGGAGAAAAACTCCAAGGATGTCTCGCCCCCATTTTCAAAAGGCCTAATATTATCATTCTTTCGGGAGTATTTAATCGCGCTACCTCTTTTAAGATGAAAAATCTCAGTCAATACTGTATTCAACAAATTACTTGTCTTTGCTGCAAGTATTAATGTTTTCTTCCCATTCTCAACCTACACATAAAAATATTAAATAAATTAAAAAAGATATATGAAATAATATTGTAAAACAAAATATTTATAAATACGTACTAGTTTTGGGGCACGTTTATCTAGCTCGCGTTTAGCTTTGACATTTTTGGGTGTTTTGATTTCTAACATTTTTTGTTTGTTTGTTTTGTTTGGGGAAAAGAGTGAATAAGAGAGGCGCTCCTGATCGACAGTTTTGCTGTTTATAAGGTTTTGTTTTGGGGCAGGGCCGAAAATATCGGTTGAAAAATATTTATCGTTTTGTCAACCTACCGACTTTGAAACATTTGAAATATCGGCTCCGAAAATTAAAATAATTTTAAACCGATATATATCGGGTTTAATATATATCGCCGATATATTCCGATATATTTAATATATCGTTTGACTTGGTTGGACAGTTTGACTTGATTTTGT
Organism: Coptis chinensis; assembly: GCF_015680905.1. Taxonomy (NCBI): domain Eukaryota; kingdom Viridiplantae; phylum Streptophyta; class Magnoliopsida; order Ranunculales; family Ranunculaceae; genus Coptis; species Coptis chinensis. Next base: position 97,120,955 of record NC_141462.1, read on the forward strand.
TGACTGTTGACCGATATATCCTGATTTTTTGATTTTTTTGAATATTATCACCAAAATAGGCAAAAATATATATCAATCCGATTTTTCAATTTTTCCGATATATATCGGTTTTGGAAGGGTCCGAAATATCTTCAAATCCCGAAACTTTCTGCATTGTTTGGAGGTGCCTACATACCACTGTCGATATATTTTGTACTACTGATAAATACCGATTTTTTTTTTTTTTAATTTATTGGCAAACCTGTTTTAAATGAGATCAGTAACTCTTTGATGCGGGGTTCGAGCCCCAGACCTCTGGTATCATCACTCAAAGGTTTTACCGACTTTGCTAGTCGGCACCTGCATAAATACCGAATTTTTGTTTCATTTAAATGTCGATATATATCATACCTCCACATAGGATTATTTTCCCCTAATTACCGTTTTTGCTGAGAAGCTACTGCGAGTTGCCCAATGCAAATGTGACGTTAAAATTCGGACAGAATATTTTATTCCGTTTGAATGTAGAAATCGAAAAAATATCAATCTTATAAGTTACCTCCATAGTAATCTTTGTATTGGGCTATTGTTTTTGGCTCATAACGATGACAAGTTGTTATTTCCCATCAAAGTCATTTGTATACCTGTATTGGGAATGCTCTTATAAGTTTTAGATTACGATATTTTTTAAAGATATTGATCTCCTAACTATTCTAAATGTTATCACAAAAAAACAAAAAAATTTAAACTTACCAAATATAATATTAAAAATCGTGAAAATGAAAGGCCCACAATTCTTAATTTGTTGCCTGCTACATTCGATGAGGTTACAAGTTTTGGATTTGAATAAATTTTTGTGACAATGTTTAAAATAGTTGGAAGGTTATATATATATATATATATTAGGAGGGATAGAGCCACTCCCGAGCCACTCCATCAATTTACAAATTGAATTAAGATCCCATATTTCGTGGATATGACCTTCTCACAATGGATAACATGCCCACAAATTTTTATCCTATTTCGATATGTCTAATGTTGCAAAAACTAGTGTTCAATTTTGAACATTTCTCTAACGGTCCATAATTTCCCGATTTCATAATAACATTTTATTAGGTTAGACATATTTGAATGAGCCAAAATTTGGTGGGTATGTTATTTATGGTGGAGAGATCATAACTACAAAATATCAACCCTTAATTCAACTGGTAGAATGAGATATGACTTTGTATATTTTGGGAGTGGCTCTATCCCTCCCTTATATATATACTAGTGAATGCCCGTGCCAGTCGGCACTCTAGACACATTGCTTTTGAACAACACCCCAAGAGAGACCATCTCTATGGTAGCATTGGATCGATGATATAACCATTTCCAACAGTTTTATACTTCATAACCATTTCATACGCATACTCAAGTGAGTTTAATTATTGCAATTATATGTATTTCATTTCTCACAAACCAACTCATTACACATACCCTTATACATTCATTAATTCAGTACATATCAAAATGAGAATGATGAAAATAAAGGAAGAGAGTCTTCAATTAAGAGCATCATCATTTTTTTTTTTTTTAAAATAAAAAAATTCAGCAGAGTCTCCTTTGTATTTTCAACATTTCAAAAACCTAAATCCTGTCATAACATGAAAATCAAACAATACAATTCTCATAGATCAACCATACCAAAATATATAACTTCATATTTATACATAACACAAATTACTTCTAAAACTAAAAGACAACTCATTAAATATTAAAGAAGACTTTGCATAATTTTTTTCACAGGGGCTAATTCTAGTAATGAAATAGAAAAATAAAATAAAATAAATACTCCAACCACTTATCGAGTTCCTCATTTCTCTCATTCTCCCCTCTATGCATACTTTTCACACCATTCTGCTACCATATGGATAAATGCATGCATGGAGCAAAGACTACAATCATGTTCTTTGAAAAATTATGGCAATTTAACTTTGTACCAAAAACAAACCACATACACATGATTTTTTAGACTTGATACATTTAGCATATTGTTTACAAAAGAGATGGTTCTCAAAATAAAATAATCTCTATTCTTATTTTTAAGTATCCACGCTATCATAAAAAAAACCTATCATAAAACTTACATAGCATATATATGGATACAACATATTCTTTAATTTATAAACCAATAAAAGTAACATTCTTTAATTTCTCACTCACCTTTTCTCATTGGTATCGATGTTCTTAGAGAAGAACTTACGGGTATCGACATTTGTGGTACAATTTCTTGCATTAGGTGGAAGAAAAAGCGGATATTCTTTTGAAGAAGTACATCCGGACATGGCCACATAGAGTTGCCCATGACTGAAAACTGGTGTCCTCAAATCAATGCCAACATATTTCAGCGGTGACCTTGCGACTTATTAATTGTCATGGCATAAGCTAGTCGAGCGAGGGGAATTGTCGTCTTGATAGTTTGAAAGGCAACTCTGAATTTGAGGGAGCGGAGATATTCTTGGGATGAGTACGGATTTCCGGCTTCTCTCTCCGGTCAAAATTTTGGCTTGAAGGACTTTACTTTCGCACATTGAAGCACCATAAATTAGGTGTCCCATTGCAAAGGCCATCTTTAGGTGCTATGTTCTGAAACAACATTATAGGGCATCCAGGTTTTAACTTGAGATTGAAGGTGGTAAGCTAGAAGGGTCGAGGGAGTTGAAAACTTCGGTGGGATGTGAGCCCCACTTGGATTATCAATATCATCTTCGATAATTTTATCTGCAGACCAAATACTTTCGCGCTTCACGGGGGAACAAATTCATTGCAACCTCATTAATTGCACTCACATCATCATTACGGGCAGCAAGAATAGTGCGATCGGTTAAAAAATTTGGAGGCGGTGTGTCCATAACATCCAATTGGGGATAGGCAGAGAATATGAGTTCTTGGATATTGGTACACTTGCAGATTCCATTCGGCAATTATGCGCATTCTTTGGGATTGAACCAATCTAAATGAATCAAAGCAAAAATGAATTCATTAGTTTCTAAAATAGTTCGTTTATATATGGAACTAATAGAGAAAAACCATTATAATTAGAAGACATTAATAACACACCTCCAACAAAAAAATCGTGAATTCGACATTCTCGGACTCCGCCATTTCAAACCGCCGTTTCGTACCAAGTGCAAAACTTCTAAATAACTCCAAAGGAAAGAGCGTAGTGATGCACCAACAAATTGCTGCTCTCTCGGCCTTCTTGGTATAACGGTGGTGTTTGTCGAAAATCACCACCAAAGAACTGTAGTGATACCACCAAATATCTTCTTGTTTCCGCAAATATCTTGAAGTGTTCTATCTACTGACCTCAACCAAGATATCTATGTTGCATGGGCACCTCGTCCCAAACAATTAGTTTTGTTTCTTTAAATAGGTCGACAAAGGTCGGAATGTTTAGCAAAGCCGCAAAAAGTGGTATCCATCACATCAATTGGAATCTTAAATGTAGAATGAGCGGTGCGTCCACCAGACAATAACAAAGATGCAATTCCCGATGATGCCACCATGATAACAATAAGGCCCATCTTTGCGGCGGGGCCTTTGCAATTGTATTATACAAAAAGTTTTCTGTACCGGTGCTCCATTCAAAAGAAAAGTTTGCCCTTGTCACCATATCTTGAATCGATCCGACAATGTAAGCATGAAGTTGTTAGTCATTAAGGCGACTCACATCAATATGACCTCTTCTCCTATGCCTTCATCTTTGAAGTTGGCGTTGCTCCCCAAATGAGCCTATTGCCAACAATTTTGCTCCAATCCTCCTTTTGCTTTGGCATGGGGAAATCTTCCAATGTCTTCCCAGATTCTAAAAGGATTTGTTCCACCAAATATAAGCCGTAATATTTATTTGCTCATCGGTTGGATCACGGGATGCCATGTTTTGTTGAAGCCGGTGTCCAAGATCATCACATATACTTTCGATGCAAATTTGCTCCAAAGTAGATCCGGTAAGTAACGGATGACACTCTAAAAGAATTACACAAAACAACCTCCGGTTGATATCCGGTTTTCATTATAAGCCCTCTTCTAGGCATTGTATCCACTCATCATCGGCTTTCCAACAGCCCACGGGCAATACATGCTTCTTTGTATGTGTTGTACGGTATCACCAACTTTATAAAGATATGCAAATGAGGTAGGCCCTTTTACAACGATAAGTAGCAAAGCGTAGATAAAACCTCTCCCCCGGCATTAGGGCTTGCAAAATACATCCTACCAATGGAAGGTCCACGAGTCCTAGGAGTCCACTCTTGAGAGTCTTTGTGGAAAACATAGTGTCGGTGGAAATTCTTGATAGGTATATGCTCGTGCATCTGGATCTTCATCCGCAACGTTTAAAGAAAGGCTGTCGGTGTTGAAGTTTGGTCTCCGGCTCGGGCAAGAATTGCATCCATAGGATCTTTGCTATTGAAAACAACCCTATGCATACCTTCCAAATGAAGCCAATCGTTGGACACTTGGAAACTCTTTATGCATTGGATTCTGAATAGATGCCATCGCGACTTCGTTGGTCCAATGTACCTTGCATCGATATATTCTTTGAATCTCATCATTTGTTCCTGCTTTGCCACCATTTGCTTTGTCATAGCCTTTGTAGATGTACTTGTTAATATATTTAACAGCTTGACCGATGCACAAACTTCAACATTGATATGGCGGTCAAACATTTCGAGACGGATATGCATTATAGGGAACAACATCTCCATTATCAACTTTAACCATTTTATTCTTCCTCTTCACAAAATATTTCTTGCCCGATTAATCCGCCTTCCGGTAAATGGAGTACCCTTTTTATCCATAATTGTTTCCTCCACAAACTCTTTTTGGATAGCCTTTGGTGCATCGACCATTTTCCATACATGAAGCACTTTCGGATCTCGATCACCACGGGGGCCATGAACCATGCACTTCTTCACTGTTTCAAACAATGCGGGGGTGGGTGTCGAGTGCAGGAATTCAACACATACAAATTTATCCACTTGCTCACTGTTTGAATCTTATCATCATCGCGAGAAATAAAAGGCAATGCATGTGTGGAAGACCGGCGCTTCTGAAATTCAATGGTATAAACATATGCAACCACCCCCGAAGATATCATTCTTCAAGATTTCTTTCATAATTGCTTTTCGTTTCATTTCGAATACCCGTGCAACTATTTCAGGCGAAGTGTTGAAGTTTGGTGTTCCTTGGCGCATCTTTAATTTCCTGCCAATTAGGGTTTGCGGTCACCGTAAGAAAAATATCACGGGTGCTTATAGTGTCGGGTGATAGCCATTGAATCTGAAAAATCTACGTACATGTGCCTTGGACTTCCAACATGCGAGGAAGGCAAAATGAACCGTTGGCCAATTTGATCGGGGACTTAATCCCTCAAGTGCAACATCTGTCAAACACTTGTACACATCCGAGCGGATGGTGTCTTGATTTAGTTTAATATATCGCAGACGGTTACGTTCATATGCAGCCCAAGCATCAACCAAAAATTCATGCAACAATTTACACCCCATAAGATGGATGAGTACTATGTGGATTCGTTCAAACAAGCGGTAGCGTAATACAATAATTGGGTGAGTCTTGCATTGCTTGGAGCATTTCTCTTGGCGTCCCACAACTTTAAATCGGTGACCAACCCAAATCCCCATAAGGAAACGAGGAAGAACATAATGCAAAGGCAAATAAAGCGGGATGACATTAAACATCCGTTCCAACTCATGCCCTCCTCTCAAGCGAAGTACAATATCACGCATGGCATCAACCTTACTCCCATCTCCGGGCAATATCAACTGCGATCTCATCGGTTGTGGGAAGATTGTACCTTCGTCTATCGAGCGGGATCATAGTGTAGATGGACGGAACATTGTTATTCTCGAGAAGCATTTTCAATTAAAACCTCAAATGCTTGCTTATAGATATCCACAAAACTTGTGGGTCTGCAGAAGAGTTTCTTGTATAGTTTTCAACACTTCCCTTGACAAATTCGGGTTCGCGATTGTGGCGGTGATCCAAAGCAGCTAGGGGATCATAAATATAAAGTTCGCGAAAACTTAGGTTCCATCCCCCCTGATCGGGCAACAATGAACCGATTTGGTGCCGCAACTCCCCATGGACGATGAATGAGGTTGGACCACGCCCATGTAACACCACGATCGTTAAATTTGCAACCAAAGGCTGGTAAAGGCATTACACATTGTGTTGCGAATCTGCTCCGCGGAATAATCTTGCACGCGTTTATTAGATCCTTGAATAAAGATTTAAGTGCGGGGCGGTGGAGAAAAAGAAGCGGTAGCTTAACTTTTCCTTTAATAAGCGACAAGTTCCAAATAAAGGTCGGTTTTTGCCTTGATTTAGATAACTGTTCATCTTTCCAATGAAGGGCGAACAAAATGGACAAAGAACATCCATCTTTCCCAAAAGTGGCGGCGATTTGGGCTGGAAGCGCATGACCTCTATTAGAATTAAAATTTCTTCTTCACTTTTCGTCAAAATCTAGTCATATCATGATCAATGCAAAAATAGACCTATGATATATCACGTTTTTACGATATGTTGAAACCTAACATAAGAGTGAGAATTTAAAGCGCTTAACTTACATAGTGTTATCCTCCTCAACTTTGCATTGTTACATCTTTTTTGTATTTGGAGGTCGGCTTTCTCTCGTAAGAGATATCATACATTGATGAAGATGACCCACTTAAATGCGTTGACCTCGTCTTCTTAAAGGAATCTGCAATGTAATCGGACATAACATCTTTTTCTCTCTGTCTCGATTTTGTTGTGCTATAGTCATTTGATCGTGATTTAGAGGCACTTGCATTTCCCTTTCTCTTGAAGGCGTTGTGCAACAGATCTCCGATTAGGAGGTGCAATAGATCTTTGGTAGGAGGCTGACAGATAACATATTGGGAACCGCAATAAAACTTCGATTAGGAGGCATAACATATAGCCTAGTGAGAACTGCGGTGGATCTTTGATTAGGAGGCAACAAAGATATAGCCTATTGGGGCTGCGATAAATTTTTTCGATTAGGAGGCACAACGATATAGTCTATTGGGAGCTGCATTAGATCTTCGATTATGAGGCACAACCGATGGAGAAGGAGTAGATCTTCGATTATGAGAGCCACAACAGATGGAGAAGGAGTAGATCTTCGATTATGAGGCACAACAGGATGGAGAAGGAGTAGATCTTGATTATGAGGCACAACCCGATGGAGAAGGAGTATATCTTCGATTATGAGGCACATCAGATGGAGAAGGAGTAGATCTTCGATTAGGAGGCACATATACTAAATTGGGGGGCGTAGCATATCTTCGATGGGGAGGCACATATATCGGATTGGGAGGCGTAACAGGATGTCGTGTTGTGGAATTGACTGTGTGAATTAACGACTCCTTTCCCCTCTCTTTCATTTCTCCAGTTTGTGGTAATGAAGTCGCGACCTAAGATACACCCGTTAATATGTTGATATAGTTGTACTCGTAAATAACAAACAATCAATATAATGATAGATATGTAACTGGACAAATATATATGTGTGAACAAATATATGTGTGTGATAGACAAAGTGAAATCACATATAATAGTATTTCATCTTGTTGCAATTAAATCTTGCCGCGGCTTGAATTAAGCTCTTTCACCATGATTGCCTATGAAGGAAATTATGCAGAAAGTTAAATGGTATAATAATTGAAATGATGGTTTAATAAGGGGAGTTCTGAAAACAAAAGCGGGTGAAATATTATACCTGAAATATTGGTTTAGGGGATTTCTAACCAACTTATGTGAAACTCAAGAGAAGCTCATGAATATCCTCCTGAACAAAAAATCAAATTAAGTTCAAACAATGTTGTAATAGACTGATTGTTAGACAATATTCAAATGACATTTCGATTCCCGTAAATAACAAACAATCAATATAATGATAGATATGTAACTGGACAAAAGCGGGTGAAATATTATACCTGGAATATTTTTGTGATGAATGAATTAGAAACAAAATTGAGTCGAAAGGGATTATGACTACTTACGTTAAAACCACACTAACCGGAGGTGTTTTTTGGCACTTTTGCAGTAGATTTCTTGATCATCTTGATGATATCATCTGTGCCATTAAAAGAGAAAAAAATATATTATGCTTTGCAATTTCCAAAGAGCAAATGCAAGTGCCAAAGAGTCGAACAGAGTGGTAGGACAATAAACCCTCAAATTCACCCAAAATTGGTCTTGCTGCGAGATTGACAATTGAAATTGAATTCTCTCAAAAATCCTAGTAGGCTCTCCAAGTGTTTACAATGCCAACCAATATGAGGCACTAAAGGAATAAAAGAAGTGTGAATAAATTTAGACTGCAACCATCTAAAATGCTAAAGATTTTATTTCTATACTGACAACCTAAGCACCACAAAATGACATGAAAATTAGATAAAATTAAATGGAAAACAATAAGAATATATTATGTATTGATACTTTTATTTAGAACTAAACAAATATAGGCTGGGGAAGACAATAATGATATCAAGAATTAACATAACTTAACTTTGTCAACCATTTGTTTTGAATATGATCCCACGGCCTTGCCCAATGCATCAACACTGTTAGCTATTGGTCCATGGTGACTCACACAAATTAGAATAACAACATTCAAAACAACAAATGCCTATGTACCTACTACCTATCTCATACGACTTACACGTACTTATTTGTACGCCTATGTACCTACTACCTATCTCATACAACTTACACGTACTTATTTGTACGAAGACAATAATTTTGTTCAAGGGCATGGAATGAGTTCCTAATATCACATATATATAGCAGCATTAAAACGCAATGAACAAAACCACGTACATCAGTATACTTCAAAACACTAACTCCTAAGTAACCCATGAACCCTAAAACAAATCAAAATCAGCTCAAAATGCCCTAATTGAAAAGCTCCATTAGATACATTCACATAATTATATGCAAATTATTCAAAAGCCCAATCATAGCAAAGAAAAGCTCCATTAGATACATTCACATTAATAGCATACCCTACCAATATTGAAGAATCTTATCAAAACTACAATCATGCGTACCCTACAAATTTATCACGAAGAAACAATAGTAATACCCTACCAATATTATCTCAAGGAACCAAATCAATTAGAATACCCTACCACTATTATCTTAAGAGTACCCACAATGATTAACTCTGCCCCACTACAATCAATTGTCTCCCATTCAAACACAACAGTCAACGATTACTCACGAAGACTTATGAAGGGTAGATCAAAACAACAAATGAAGGGGATTGAACCATCAAATTTCCCCAAGTTTGCCTCTTAAGTAGGCTCTGTGTTTCTCATTGGAACTTGGAGTGTTAAAAAAATCGAATTGGAGAAAAAAAAAAAATCATTGAATTGGGTATGTACCTCGAGTAGATTTGTAAGTAGCGGTCTCTAAACAAAACTCTAACAATAACCACCTAAGTCGGGCTTTTTGGGCTCGAACCCATGAGTAGATTTGTTGAAGGTAAAACCATCAAATTTCCCCAAGTTTGCCTCCTTAAGTAGGCTCTGTGTTTCTCGATTGGAACTTGGAGTGTTAAAAGAATCGACCTCGAGTAGATTTGTTGAAGGTAAAGTAGCGGTCTCTAAACAAAACTCTAACAATAACCACCGAAAGTCGGGCTTTTTGGGCTCGAACCAGCGAGTAGATTTGTTGAAGGTAAAATAACGGTCTTAAACAAAACTCTAACAATAACCAGCGACACGGAATGAAGAAAAACCCAACAACACCAAGTGAGCGCCTGACGGCCGACCGTTCGATGGTGCTATAAACTGATCTTGACCGTCCTTTTTTTTATTATTTTGTCTGTGGCCAAATAAAACCTTAGCTTATTATATATATATATATATATATATATATATATATATATATATATATATATATATATATACGGTTAGGCTAGGATGACATTCTTAGCGTTACATACTTAGAGTGACATACTACAAGCCCAGCCCACGAACCAACAAAACACAAAACAGAATTTTTGTTTACAAACCTTCGTCAAACAGTTCAAACTCCAAACTCCAAATTACAAATTCAAACCAAACTCCAAAAACTCCACACTCTAAACTCCAAATTGATCACCCCACTCCGGCATCCCACTCCGACATCTCTCGTCATCGCAAGCTTGCTTTTTTCAGGTTAGTTACTTCCCTTGTTTTGGTACTTTTCGAGTTTTGATATCAATGTTCTTCTCTCTGTTTTGTTATACTAATAAAGCTATTATTATTCTTTCTTTTTGTGGGACTTGTGTCGGTCTTCTCACTTGTTGAAATTTTTTGGTTTGGTAGATAAGAAAAACTTTGTTCAGTGAATGGACTTCAACGGTTTTGAGGCAAACCAACTTCTCTTTCATTCCGTGCGTTGGCATTGTTGATTATTAGATATGGTCAATCACTCAATCCTCATATAGGCTTCACTGAATATGTATATTGCTAATCATGAAATAAAACTTTAAGTGAAATTATTATATTGCGCGCTTATGTACCAAATTATTTAACTCCAAATGCTATATATTTATGAAATTTTAAGGCATATTGATTCTGGAAGCAAATTTGTATTGGCAAATTTATCGAAATAAATTTTATTACTTTTAGTCAATCTGCGTAGTCTCCCTTGTCATGCTAGTCTGATGTTGAATTTTACAGTAACTGTCTTTTAAACTTTATGTAGTATTTCTACATCCATGAATAAGAGCAAGTGTCCATTATGTGGAAGCACCGTTGATATATGCTTTTTACTACTACTTAGAGTTTTGAACTCTCTAAATTGATGCAAAAGCACTCAAGCTAGGTTCCTTACTCACAATCTTCGTTTCGTAGAGTTGGAATAAGGATTCGAACTACCTAAAGTTTATAACAACTACAAATTGGATGTTACAATAAAGGGAACTAAGGAGTAAGGATTAATTATTAATGCTAGGTTTTCCTTCCTACACAAACATTAAGAAATACATTAACATTGAAAACATGCACTTAATACCAAAGTAGAGATTTGAAAGAAAAGGTGGAGAGTTAATCCTCCTCATGTGAACTATCATTAGTTGTTGATTTGAAAAATGTTATTTGATCCTTCCTAGACTCATAGACAAGCCCCTAATGGAAGAAAACACTTGATCCCTAGCATGTATGACTCACTTAAGAGCTCACACATGCTAGCAAGTGGAACTAAACAATGACTTATCTCTAAGCTCATTGCCTTGATTCCTAACTAGACACTACACCAACTATCATTTTGGGATAGAGTGTAGAGCTAGTTGTTATTCCTAACAACCTATCAAACCAACAAAAATTGATTTACCCTCACATGAGTTGGATTAACTCCTCAAGGGGGAAGTTAGCTCATGATCCTTGGGACAAGGATTTATAAACTAAAAAAAACACAAAAGAGAGAGAGAGAGAGAGGAGAAAACTAAACAATCAAACTCACTTCTATTTATTTTCTAGAAGAAACAAGTGTTTCCTCCATTAAAACTATTACAAGCTTTCTAATAAAAACTAAAAACTAACTTCTCCTTTTTTTCACTAAGGAACTAAAATAATGCCATGTGAGGAAAATAAGTCAAGGGAGTAAATGGAGTATCCCCCACCCTTGTCTAATTTCTTCTCCATTTGAGAGAAATATCATTTTCTCCCACGTGAATTATCAAACCACATTAATTCATTTTTATCCACCACATTAAAACAAAGTGACACCTTGCCTTTTTTTCACTATTAACACCTAATCTAATTTATTACATGCAAGGTGTCAACTTTGCACCAATAATTTGTTATTTTTGTCTTGACATGCTCCATGATTGATGACTCATCCAATCTTGTGGCCCCATAGTGGGTCCATGTGCGATCCCGATGGCGGTCCGGTATTTTTGGCGATGTTACAACTTCTTTATGCATAGAGTTCATCGCCTCGATTGTCTAAGCAGACTCTCTTTGTCGATTCGAGTCCTAGTTCGAGAGGTATGAGCTTTGGAAGTTTGATGCTTCTACGTAATGATTTGGGAGAATTAGATTATATCACTGTCCTTCCTCGTGCTTTATTTCAGGTTTAACCAATATTTCCATTTTTACTGCAAATACCTGTAAAAGTATGAAAACATATTTATTTCATGATTATTAAACACATAATTAACCAAATTTATATGTCTCAATGGGGTTTCATAATACACTTTTGGGTGCTTATCAACCGTATTCCATAGAACTTCAAGAACCGAGTTGAATCCTGAACAGCGTTTCTTCATTTGCGCAAGAAATACATATCATTTACCGATAGCACATAGATGTAGATATTTTATATGGGAGGATGAGATAAATTATGGAAGTTGTTTGTCTACCCCAGCACTAACTCCATCCACAAATTCTTTTCGCGGCTGAATTTCACCGAAAGTGAAGTTTCCATTTCTTGCAAAGGAAGATAAAGACTGATTCATTTATTCACTGGATCGGCATGCTCATTTTGAGGTTGTTGTTGGTGTGTATGCTTTTAGTGGTTATCTGAATTATCAAATACCTAATTAAGGTGATATGGTGCTTTTGATGGTTTTGAAGAGGATGGTATAACTGCTTTCGGTTATCTGTTAAGAATATGTTATGAATCTGTTGAATCACATTACTGTTGAATTTTTTCGATTATCACATTAAGAATATGTTATGAATCATTGAATCACATTTACTGTTGAATTTTTTCGATTATCATTAATAATATGTTATGAATCATTATCCGTTGAATTTTTTCTGGTTATCCGTTAAGAATATGTTATGAATCTGTTGAATCATTTATCACGTTGAATTTTTTAGGTTATCCGTTAAGAATCTGTTATGAATCTGTTGAATTTTTTCGGTTATCTGTTATGAATCTGTTGAGTGTGTGTTGAATGTGTGTTATGAAACTCGACGTGGATTTGAAGTGTCTTAGAGAGAAAGTTTCTAGTAGGTTCGAGAATCTTGCATCGTCGTCGTCAACGTTTTCATCCGAGGTTGGCTTGAAAAGTGTTGTTGATCTTGTTGCTGAAGAGAGTAGTACAATCACTGAAGCTGGAATTATCATCAAAAGGAGCCAGGTGATTGTCATGTTTTGGTTCTTGTTGTTTTATTTCCATTTTGTTGTACTTGGTAATGGTTCCGTTGATGATTCCGGGGTTAAGCTTCCGTCTTCTACTAATCCGGTAAATAATGAGTTCATTGATAAGTTTAGTGTTTAGAGGTTCGGGCCGATCATCAAAACTACTATGAAAGGTCTAGTTTCCAAGAGTCGGGTAGTGGAGTTCGGAAGTTAGGGTTGGTAAAGAGTTGAATAAGAAAGATCGAGTGAAGGAGAGTTTTCGGTTTATGAAAGCGTTGAAAGCGATAGAGAATAAGAGTGATCCGTGTGGAGGAAGGTATATTTATGTACATGACCTTCCTCCCAAATTCAATGAGGATATGCTCAAGGAATGTAAGAGTATTAGTCTTTGGACCAATATGTGTACATTTACAAGTAATCTTGGTCTTGGTCCTCCACTTGAGAATGTTGAAGGGGTATTCTCAAATCTTGGATGGTATCAATCGAATCAATTTGTTTGTCGATGTGATCTTCAACAACCGAATGAAACAAATATGAATGTCGACAAAAGATTCTTCTATTCGCGGCTCTTTGTCTTTGTTCCTTTTATCTTTGGCTTGGAGATTTCCGCGGTATCTTTGGGGATACAACATTTCAGTTCGAGATCTTTGCCGGCTTGAATTGGTGGGTGGCTTGCTAAGAGGCTGAATGGAGTGTTATTCTGATGATTTGTCAGTCATGGAAAACTTGATGCTCCTTTTGTATTTTTAGCTCTCAACTTTACTTGTTTTCTGTTTTTTCTTCACCCTAAAATCTCATCCTCTCAAGGCAACATAATGTGTCTCATTGTGGAAAGCAGATGAATTAGTGTAATGCTTGATTTTGGTATAGTGATAAAACATTGATGATTACTAAGACTTTCAAAGGACTTAGTGTCTTAGCCCTAGGTTTTCCAAAAAGGGCCGAGGCTTTTAGGGAATGAATTTTCTCTCAAAGGCTTGAGGCACATTCTGCCCAAGTCATAAACCTTCGATTAATGCGTGTTACATTTCGTTTTTATTACTTATATTTTTCGTCTTGGTATAAAGAAGTTTCGTTAATAGGAAGAAGAAGTGCGCCGAGATATTTGATAGCCTACAATACAAAGACAACAGACTACAAATAAAAGAGCCTAAGCTCAAACTGAAAAACCTTAAAAACTAAATTAAATGATACACTTAATATTTACACGTACACGTACCCACATGAAAAGAAAGGACGCCAAGAAGATTGCCTAACAGCATAAAGTTGTAAATTACATTGAAATTCTTCTAACCAAAAAGTATAGGCGTTGAAGTTTGGATCAGTACAGAGATTTGCATTCCTCAATCAATCCTAAGCAAAGAAGTTGCAGCATAAAAGGCGGTCATTGACAACTTAAGCAAACATAATCAAATACAACACATGTACTTGTTGCCTTGTTGTTGCCTTGCTTTCCATTGTATATGAACAAAAATGGTTGAGGCCGCGTCGGTGAAGTTTGTCTGAGGGATTGTCTTAGACCTGCAAGGCACAAAACCCATACATAATCAAATTGTGCTGACATGAAACAACACTGAAATTGACAGATGCAATTCCATCCAGCTACTCTGCGGTTAGGTTAGTCTTAGCTGCACTTTAGAACACTATGCTCTTTATATTACTTCTTCAGAAAAGAACTCATGAAGGCAAACTATGATCACTTCATGGAGTGCCAACCATGTCAAGCACTAAACAAACCGCCACCCTTTACTTAATGTGAAAGAACATCCTCTGTTTTGTTACGGCTAAAGACACACTTTATTGCCCCGGAATACTCGAGATCCACTCTCAGTGGGTCTTTATATGTCGGATTAATATCTAACCATTAGACTTCAAACTTTTAGGTACACATGAATTCTAACATATAATTGAAGTACAAAAACCTCCCACATTCAAGATTTACAACAACAAGTATCTAATATATCTATTTGTTTAGAACACAAAAATGCTCCTCCATATGTGAGAGTATATATCAACTAACAATACAACTTATACTAGTAAGTAGAAAGACTCCACTAGGATCGACTAAATCTACTTAGCTTCAAACATAGATTTGAAACCGCATAGTCTAAATATCATTATGTCTAGTTAGATCTCCTGCTAGCCAAGAACGTACCTTTTCCAGATACTCTGGCTTCAACTTCCATAGTTATGAAGATTTAAAGCCACCATAGACCTTACACTACAAGTACATAACCTTTGTCAGATCGCCTGATTAAAGACAAATCAATACAGCGAAGTATCAAAATTCAAAATTGCATATTAAAAACATCATAGTTCACGCTATTTCTATTTGTTCTAAGAACCACGTCCGAAGGAAAATATAAAATGCATCAAGGAAAATATAAAATGCATAAGCCTCAGGATCTCATATGTCCGAAGGCCATCCCGTTATGGATATTTATACAACAAAATGAAAAAAAAACATGCCTCTAATACTTCCATACTTCTAAGATTACATCAAGAAAGTCATACAATAGTGGAAAGTATTGACAACACAAAAAATACTTACATTTCACAGATTACTTGTTATTTTTCTCTAGACAATTTCTCGAGTCATGCTTAGCAATCTTTCTACAGGATTTACACATTCTTCCTAGATTGTTTAGGGCTATCTCCCTGGGAGATTGAAATCTCTCCTCGTTCTTCTTCCCCCTCCCTTTTGTTTGAGAAATGTTGGGATTCAAAATCAATATCTGAAATAAAGATTTGAAAATCAAAATAAAAAAAACTATTTATATCAAATTAAACATTAAAATCAAATAACATTAAACATTAAAATCAAATAACCTGTGAGGTATTAACCGAAGGAATTGAAGGCTCTGCAACTGAAGGAATTGAAGGCTCTGCAACTGGAGGAATTGGAGGCTCTTCATTATATGCATCTCCTTCGCAAGAAGTTTCATTAAACTTTGAAACTCCAATAGCCATTTCTCCAATCTTTTTTATAAAATATGAATAACCCTCAACAGTATGCGATGCAATGTAAGCCAGTTGAGAAGCAACCTTGATGCAATGAGCCACTCTCAAAGGTTCATGGTTTTCATGGCCGGCCACTAATCCAGTATCAAACTCCGCTCTATACGTGTTTGCCTTTTGCATCCACCGCTTCAAAAGAAAATGCCTTGGAATCTCTTCAATCTCATAACGCATAAAAACCTTTAACATATGACCACAAAGCAACCCCATAAACTGAAAGTACTTGCATTCGCAGTCTCCCTCTAAAGTTCCTCTATCGAAACTCACTCTCCAAACACTTCTTCAAATGGTCTCTCCATTTCACCATGTAGCCGAGTTCCATACACATCAATCTGTTCCCCATCAATTTTGTACTCCATCTTTGCCTTACGGTATTGCTCCTTAAATTTATTGAATACTCTAATCGTTATAGACCTTTTGCAAGCATGCATAAGGAGGAAAACATCTTCAGCCACATTTAAGTGAACTATGTTCGTCGCGGTAATCGAATCTCTTTTCATTCCTAGCAATCGAAGCCGGGAGACTTCTCATTACCATGTACAAACTGCATCGGTCGCACGGTTCTCGAATTGACAAATTGGTCATAATGGGAGTTCATCGATTCACTTCTCCCATCGTATGCATACCCGCAAAAAGGTGTCACCGAGATAACAAGGAACCCATTTCTCCCGAATATTATATATTTAACCAACGATCAACCAACGATTTTCGGACAACTCGTTCTTCTCTATGATTGTACACCATCTTCTTTCAAAATCAGCAATCATATCACGAGAAAGAAATAGTATTCTTCAGTCGATTACCAATATCTCAATTTTAGTAAAGGACATCTTCTCTTGGAATTTCTGCATAACATGCCAAAGACAGTAACGATGATGAGTATCAGGAAACACTTTAGCAATGGCTGCGATCGTATCGCTCTATCCCGCCGATGATAATTGCGGTTGGCGCCACGACCACCCATGGCTGCAAGCCAAGCCTTAAAATGTGACCATATGAATGTATGTTACGTCTCATCAAACAACAAATACAAGAACCAAACCTGAACCGGTGCAAATGATGGTTGACTCCAATAAAAGGGGCAAAAGGCATAGAGTATGCATTGGTATGATATGTGGTATCAAAAGAGACAACATCCCCAAAGTATTCATACTGGACTCGAGACCTCCCATCAACCCAGAAAAAGTTTAGTGCAGTCCCATTTTGATCTAGATCAATGGCGTAGTAGAATTGGGGATCCTCCGCGACTCCCTCGCATAAAATAGTTTAGCACGCGGCTGTTGCATCACCTTCTTTAGGCATCTTTCTAGACAAACCATAATGATGGTTCCAACAATCCTTTTTTGTAAACCCAACTTCCTCCCCATGAAAAACAGATGCCACTTTCCCAACAGTAAATTGTTATCAATTGAAAATCTCACAAGCTCTTTTTTTGCCGGGCATAGTTTTGTTAATTTTCATACAAATTCTCTTCGCTGGAGTCACGCAACTATGGCTATGTTCATTATGAGCAATGCTAACATCGTATATCTCTTCATGTAGTCTTTTCTTAACATGCATTTTAGCTTCGCAACCGCACCGGATAGTCAATGTATTTCTTAATCTCACTGAATCTCTCTTGTTAGGGGCACCTTCACGTGCGCAAACAAAAAAACAATTAGTAACCACATTCACATCAGTTCCCTTCTTCTCCGTCGTCCGAACACGAGTCTCAAATCCCTCTTGTTGGCCATACTCTCTGTAGTAAGTCTTTGCCTCGTCAATACTTCTAAAATCCATACCTACATACGGAGCAACTAATATCGGCGTGCTTTGAACAGGAGATTTAGTAGACGAAGAACCAACTACATCTTCTTCGATTTCTATCGATTCATATCGGTTAATATTAGAATGAACACCGACCATTATATCAAGACTATATAATACCTCGCATGGTAAATTCAACATCAGACTAACATGACAAGGGAGACTAAAACAATATATAAACCAATGAAACAGACGAATGAAAGAGAGGAAGCATATTAGTTTATTGGTAAGGTAAAGAAACATGAATCAAGCATGAGCTCTCAAAACTCAATTTACCCATACAAATAAACAGAGAATATCAGGAAACTCAATTTACCCATACAAATAAACAAGCATGAATCAAGCATGAGCTCTCAAAACTCTTGAGAAGCTTCTCGTGAACTCAGGGCGTGGACTAATCAACTACTTGTCCACATTTTTTAGATTGGATAATGTAAGGATACATTACATTTTTAAGCATACACTGATAAATCTATAGCTCTTACACTGATATACGGTATTGTTCATACACTGATATACGGTATTGTCCAAACTCCAAATTTTCACCTTTGCCATGAAACTCCAAACTTTCTTGATTCTTTTTTACTGACACATTTTTTGATATAGTACTAGCCTAACCGTATATCCCTTATATCAGGCTAGTTGGCAAGCTTGAAGATTGATACAATAGCAGTATATCAAAACTGAAACTGAAAACTACCAAAACAAGGGAAAGGTGATACAATAGCCTTCTCATTTTCGCTTTCATGTGGGTATTTATAGATTGCAAAGAAATATGTAGCTGAGAAGTCAAGACAGAGCAGTCAAAGCAAGTCAATATAGTTTGTAACTAACTTAGTCAGTTTTAGCTGTCAAAGAAGTGTATAAATAAAACATTCCTGTGATAGAAACACAAGTCTTTTAATCAAAATTTTCTTTTACAGTTTTATGTCATTTCATTCTTCTTTATAGTATCAGAGCATTTCGCTCAAAATCAAATAATGATATTGATCCTCAAACCCTAATTTTCACAAATCATCAAATTTTATCATAATTTTCTTGATCACTAATTTAATTCAAGTTTCAATCATTAGATATTTCTTTCAATCAACTCAATTAAATTGAGCTTTTATCTCAAATTTGTATAGTTTATAGGAATTATCTTCTTGATTCAAATCGATTGAAACGATAACGAGAACAAATCAAGTTAACAATCAAATTCAAGAAAACAACTCAAATCTCAATCAGAATCCAAATCTCAATCAGAATCAGAATCAGAACAAATTTTCTCATAATCAAAATAGAGTTGAAATTTCTACAACAGTGAGTGCTTTCAGTAATCCTTCATCTATAATACAAAATATAGCAAATTTTGTTACTAGGAAACTTACGCGAGAGAATTACATTCAGTGGAACACATGTGTTTATGCCTATTATGTGCACTTTTTATCTGATTGGTATTATTACTGGTGAAGAAAGATGTCCATATCAGTTTTTAAGAGATAGAAATGGTAATATGACTACTCAAGTTAAGCCTGTATTTGCTGATTGGGTTAAAAGAGATCAAATTTTATTGATATGCATCAATGCCACTTTAGCACGGAGTTACTGTCATCTATTTCTAAAGCACATATAAATCAGCTAAAGGCTAAAGTTGCAAGATGTGAAGAAAGGAAATTTATCAATGGCTATGTATATGCCACAACATCAAGCAAATTGCTGATGCATTGGGTGCAGCTGGTTCACCAGTTCAAGATGAGGATTTGGTGTTTTATATACTTAAAGGTTTGGCAATTGACTACAAGCCATTTGCCACATCATATGTAACTTCAGACAAGAGGATGTAACTTCAAATGAACTACATAGCTTACTTCTGAGTGAAGAGATTTTAATTGAAGAAATGCATCTTTACAATTAAGGACGAACTGGTTTTTTTTTGTTTCCTCTAATATCTTGGTCATTTTTCAAAATAATTCTTTCTCATACTCATTCTGCCGGTCTAGCAAATCAGCGTAGATGTGCAAACACTACCCTCCAGAATCATTTAATATATTCCACATTCACACTAACGAATCTGATTTTTACATCTACTCATTCCATGTCGTTTTACATGAAAGTTCACAAAATATGGATTATGCTCACTCTCACATAAAACTAGCTCTCTTATTTTTTTCACACCAAATGCATTACATTTCATTATTTCAAAGACATTTCCGGATATATCTGTCTCAACAATTATCTCGATATTCCTTACAACTTCCGATTTGTTACTAAAATATCACAAACTCCGAAATTTCGTTTTCCATTTCATATACCTTATCTCTCTTACCTCCAAAACCCATCACAAACTCTTACTACAAAAAATGAGTACACCCCTCATTCTTCCATTTCTCTAAAAAACCAACAAAATGTCAACAGTTGCAATAAGAACACCAACGTGGGTATCAAGAAGAAGACTATTAGAACAAAAAATCTCAGACCTTCATAAATGTACAAACATCAATCACTTAAAACAAATCCAAGCTCAAATCTTCAAATCAAATTTACACCAAGACCTTTACATTGCACCAAAACTCATTACAGCATTCTCTAACTGTCGTCAAATAAGTTTAGCATATAATGTATTCTGTTTAATACTTGAACCTAATGTTCTTCTTTACAATACTCTTATTAGAGCTTATACTCAAAACTTATTATATGGTAAAGCGTTTACTGTTTTCTCTGACATGCAGAGGAATAGTGTTTTTGCTGATAATTTTACGTACCCTTTTCTTGTTAAGGCTTGTTTTGGATTGAAACAAGTTCAAATGATTCATACCCATGTTGAGAAATTTGGTGTTTTGAATGATATATTTGTGCCAAATGCTTTAATTGATAGTTATTGTAAGTGTGGGTTGGGTGGTGTTGATGTAGCTAGGAGGTTGTTTTATGCAATGAGTGAAAGAGATGTTGTGAGTTGGAATTCTATGATTTCTGGGTTGGTGAAAAGTGGGGAGTTGGGTGAAGCTAGGAGACTCTTTGATGAAATGCCTGAGAGGGATGCCGTGAGTTGGAATACGGTTTTGGATGGGTATGCTAAGGCAGGTGAAATGAGTGCAGCTTTTGAATTGTTTGGGAAGATGCCTGAAAGGAATGTGGTTTCTTGGTCAACTATGGTTTCAGGGTATAGTAAATCGGGTGATATGGATATGGCGAGGATGATGTTTGATAAGATGCCAGTTAAGAATTTGGTTCCTTGGACTATAATGATATCTGGGTATGCAGAGAAAGGGTTTGCGAAGCAGGCATTTACTTTGTATGATCAGATGGAGAGGTCTGGATTGAAACCGGATAATGGTACTTTTATTAGTATATTAGCTGCTTCGTCAGAATCGGGCTTGCTTGGTTTGGGTAGGAGGATTCATACATCTGTTGAGAGGAGTAGGTTTAGACATAGTACTCAAGTGTGCAACGCGTTGGTTGATATGTACGCAAAGTGTGGGAGTTTGGACAGGGCAATGAAGGTTTTTGACGGGATGGTGGAGAGGGATGTAGTTTCTTGGAACTCCATACTTCAAGGACTTGCCATGCATGGCCATGGGGAACGAGCACTTGAACTCTTCTCTAGGATGAGTCGTGAAGGGTTCACACCTGATGGAGTCACCTTCATTGGTGTATTGTGTGCTTGTACGCATGGTGGTCTTGTCGATGATGGCCGTCGTTACTTCTCTATCATGGAGAAAGACTACGGGATTGTGCCCCAAGTCGAGCACTATGGTTGCATGATTGATCTTCTTGGGCGTGGGGGGCATTTAACCGAAGCATTTAAGCTTGTCCAAGACTTGCCCATGGAGCCAAATGCCATCATATTGGGAACCCTCTTGGGTGCTTGCAGAATGCATAATAATGTGGAACTTGCGGAGAAGGTCATTGATCAGCTGGTCAAATTAGATCCCTCAAATGCCAACAACTATTCTATCTTGTCTAATATATATGCTGCTGCAGGCCATTGGAACAACTTCGCTAAGGTGAGGTTACAAATGAAGAGTACAACCACACAAAAGCTGCCTGGGGCAAGTTCAATTGAGTTAGATGATGGAGTTCATGAGTTTACAGTGGCAGATAGATCACATCCTCAATCTTCTAGGATATATAAGATGATAGATAGATTGGGGTATCATCTCAAGCAAGTTGGTTATGTACCAAGGGCATACTGAAATGATTTTTTGTTTTTGCATGTAACAAGCTATCTTTTTGTACTGCGTTTCTCAAACAATACATTGCATATAAAACACCCCTCATTCGATAGTGTCTGAGTTTCTTCATTGAAGTGAGCTCCATTTGATACTATTGTCTTCTGGGCATTATACTACCTTGGGTGACATTACTTATGATAACAGAGATGGAATAGAGCTTAGAAAATGATTTTTCCAGATTCAGGTTCTATTAAACCTATTGCTGATTGGTATTCTACTTTGCCAAAGCCAAATTTGAACATGCTCGTGGGGTTGTGGCTGTTCTATACCGTGGAGTGGGTTGTTTAAAAGATAGGAATGCGCAAGTTTTGGAGTCAAAACTGTCTCTAGGGAGGATGTAGTTTAGCAGCAAAGGCATATACTGGTAGTGGATGCCATCTCAGACCGCAAGAAGAGGTATACACTTTTAAGGCATCAATCGGAGCAAAACCCTCTTGGTGCACCTTGATTGATTTGGATCTTACAAATGCGGGCTTCTCTTTTTCCTGTACATTATTGTACCATACTCTGTTACTGGTCCTGTTGCACCGTCTAGCTAAAAGCCCGATTCATCGGTTTTGTATTCTCCGCTCCTAAATGATAGTCTTGGGTTCATGGTCAAGTACAGTAGCTCACTGCACAAAGTGGGATGATGGAATTGAAAGGTGATTGGAGGTATTTGTGGTGACTTACGGGGCACTTGCCTTTTACTTAAGGTATGTATTTATTATTATTTAGTGTTTTTTTTTTTTGTTTATTAGAAAAACGAATAAATTCTGTTTATATTTAATTACGTACACTCATCAAGATCATGGATTGTAAAATCAATTATACTTATGTTGACACTTAAAAGAGATTCCAGTACCCGGTTCATATAGGTTACACCCCCCCCCCCCAGTGCCGGCCTTGAGTTTCTGGTGGCCCGAAGGCAGCTCTTAAATTAAGTTGCATGGCTAGAACTATCCTGACCCATTAACTTTTACCATCTCTGTTGTGTGACTATGTGTGCGACTGCGCGTATGTGGAACAACCAACACAACCCATCTACCCCACACACAAAACTCTCACAATACATATGTTAAAGTTCTGGTTGCGACACATCCCACCTATATACTAAATGACATAGATAGGAAAGGAGTTTGTACGGTATAATGTAGAAAAAGGAAAGAAAAGCAATATGCATAGTTGGTGGTGATTTCTTTAACTTCAAAAACATATCTGACAAATGGAGATGCAAAAGGAAAGCCCACATGTGCCAGCATATATCCTAAGACGTGAGCTTAACAGGAGTGACAGCAAAATGTGTGTCTGTGGCTGTGTGCTGATGTGTTTCGGACTGTTGTCTGTTGATGACAAGCAACATAAATGATTTTCATTGCTAGGGGAGCCAGTACTATTACATGAGGTCGGAGATCTACATATAACTAGCGCGTTACCTCTCCTTCTCTGCGGACATGCACTATCCCCTGCACGGTTCAATCCACGGAATATGGGATCATCTCCGCTAGCCCTGCTCTCCCGATGCCTTCTTGTTGGTTGTCTAGGCCGCTAGTGGTCGAATGCTTGCTTGGCTTTCGAAGGCTCCCGAGTGTAAGGTGACTCTTGTAACTAATCTTTGTAAGGTCGTCACCCCCGGCGCGTGTATCATAAAGACCTCGTGCCGACGCCTTTGTAGTGATCTTCTTTTCGTTCGCATTTGTTGTGTTTTATGGTTCTGTTCCTGAAGGCTCAGATAGAGTGCCTCTTGCCGGTTTTGATAGGGGAAGTTGTCTACTGGCAGTTCCACCAGTAGCTTCAAGAAAAGAGAGAGAATCGGGGCGTGCAGAGGAGAAATCTTAGTTTAATGAGACGCATGGTTGAAATAATATTCTAAGAATGGAAACGGATACCGTCGACGGAGAATAAGCGGCTGTTAGGCCTACTTTAAGTTTAAGCGAGACTGACTCTAATAAGAAGGCTTCCGCCGAGTGGCAGGCATCCTCTCATAGCTTGATCAAATGGTATGAACAAAAACACCATTTAACGCCTTTTGGGCCCTTTAGGTGTGTGTTACATTACTGGGGTATATCAACGCGCATTCGGCAGTAATGAAGTAGGCCTCTACTTTAGTCTCATTCCGTACCGTCACCAGTCGTGTCGCGGAGGAGCGCTTCTTCTTTCTTGTATGTGGTCTAGTCCGCATCTTTAGTTGCTTGTTCTGTGTGTGATGGCCCCTGTTTCGGCCTTTACCCGAGACGAGACCTAAACACACACTACTGATTGCAGTCTTATCTAATCTAACGCCTCTTGCAAAACCACTTCCTATTTGTGAGGAATTGAGAGCAGAAGCCGGCAAGCAGAAAGGAAGAATGGCTACTTTAGCAAATCAAAAGCAAATGTACATTGACAATCTTAGCTTTCTGAGTTCAATGTCAGCTTGAGGATTTGGAGGGCAGCTTTCGGATAGACTCAACGCCGGAGACCGACGACAGGAAGAAAAAAGCACTTTACGAGCTAGTAGCTAAAGTGTTTTTGAGTTCATACCTCTAGGTACTTAGTGTTATAGGATGCCCGGATTGTACATCAGGGAAGACATTCTAACAGGAAGCAAGTAAACTACCGGGGGGACAGAGACAATCCTGCAACTATGGCCATTTCTCTTTAGGTTTCATCCATTTTTTGAAAGAATAGGGAAAACCTAAGCGTGTAGCTTCTTTTGTGAGCAAAGTACAGAACGCTCGAGAGCTTTGAAAGGGAATATAGGATAAAGCCTTGGCTTGAAGAATCTGTTTCGTAGCACCGATCCAAGTGACTAAGGGCCAGAACTGGCTTGCTTGTTGTAGTTGCTGAATCGTAGTTCTTCAGGCAGTGTGCTTAATCAGTTCCTGCATTCAACCAGGGCATGAAGTTCAGCACGGAAAGTGTACGAATGTTGCTTAAAGTTTGCCTTCAAGAAGTGCCCGCGTGCGAAAACGCATAAAGTATAGAAATCGGGTTGCTTCTACAGTGAGCAAAGAGTTGGGGGATAGAACGCTCTCGAGCAAAGAAAGGGAACAACTACTATCTTGGAGCCTTGGCTTGAACAATAAGTTGATACCAATAATGGTGGCATAAAAAAAGAAGGGGAGATAGAATGGTAGGTGGTAAGGTAAGCGCTTGACCCCATTCTAAGATCAGGGCTGGGAACAACAACAGGAATAGTAAGCTGCTCGGGTGCTACTGGGAGCGGTTAGCTAGGTATCCAGGATCGTAGGTCAGGGATGGATATCGGAAATATCTCAGATCAAATTTAAGAAAAATCAGAATTGGTGGAAAAAGTGACACCCTATCTATTTGTAACCCTTTTGTTCTTCGTGCCATTCCTCACTACTTCCTGTGCCTTTCTTTTCACTTGAGCGACATATTTTTTCACTTAACTTTTTTTTCATTACTTTCCACTAGGGTGCAAATGGATAGATTCGGATTCGGATATGCCTGTATTTGAATCTGAATTCGAAAATTTATACCGATATCCGAATCCGAATCCAACGGATATTAAAAAATTTATCCGAATCCCGAAATTTATATCGATATCTAAATCCGAATCCAACGGATATTAAATTTTTTCTCCGAATCTGATTTCGGATATCGGATAATATCCGATCCGAAAATTAATATTAATTTAAATTTTATTTGCTTTGAATAATTCATTTTATCACTATAAAAACTATTATAAATATATATATTTGTCATTTATTATTATTATTTTGTTATTATAGTTTTATATTATTAGTTTATGATTTTATATAATATTTTATACAATAATAAATAAATTATATATAATAACTATTAATTTTTTAAATTGGATCGCATGTTTTCGGATGCAAATCCATATCCGATATCCTAAATTTTCAGATAATATCCGATTTTTGAAATATGAATTCTAATCGGATTTGAATATTTGGACATGCACCCGTACTTCCCACCGCTTGTTTTCACTTTGGCGCCTATTTGTTCAGTGAAAATTTCAAATTAGAACCGGCACTCTCTCTCCTCTTCACATTCAAATTAGAAGCAGCACACACACTCACCTAGTCACTTCCAGCTCTCTCCATCTCTGCCTCTCTCTCAGTGAAAAAAATAAAAAAATCCATTCCGATTAGAATTCGTATTTAATTTTTCACTTTGGCGCCTATTTTTTCAGTGAAAAATTCAAATTAGAACCGGCACTCTCTCTCCTCTTCAGATTCAAATTAGAACCATCACACACTCACCGTGTCACTTCCAGCTCTCTCTCTCTCTCCCTCAGTGAAAAAATCTAATTAGAAAAGGGGAAAGAAAGAACACACTCACTAATAAAACCGGCACGCACTCACTTGTCGCATTCCTTTTCAATGGTAAGTGAAATATCTCCTCTTATTTTAGTTTAAACAGCAGTCTAAAGCTTTAGATGATTCGAGTAAAGTCCTTCCCTTGTTTCTTATTATGCGTTGGAAGATGAATATATTCGTACAATAATATTTTTTTTCAAATTTGCAGAGATGGTGTTGGTGAAGGACAGTTCAGCCAGGTCCTACTCAATGAGTTGGACGCGATTGACAAGGTCTTGAATCTTGAATTAATTATCTAAAGATTGTTCTAGTAAAATTAGTTTCTAATATGAATCACTGTTTCTTATCCAGGCTTGTGCTTCTCTGCAAGAGGGGTATCTTCCTCCTGTAACGTTTGTAGTTGTGCAGAAAAGACAGCATACACGTCTTGTCTTTTTCCTGCTGATCAAAAAAATATGAAAGACAGTGGAAATATTGTTCCTGGTACCCGCTCTTGTCCAATCAGTTATCAAGTGATTTACTGTCATATGAGAATTGTTGTTTGAAACATGACTTTTCTTAATCAGGCACTGCAGTTGATTCAATTATATGTCATCCTTCAGAGTTTGATTTTTACCTGTGCAGTCATGCTGGTATCCAGGTAATTGGTGTTCAAGTGATGCACGTTTTTGTTTTTATATGTCCTGCTTTAGTTCCCTACGATGGTTTGCTTGGTTGTTTCTTTTGTAGCAACTCTTGGTCAGATTAGACCTAAAAATTTTGATTTTCAAATCTAAAAGGTTTTGTATTTGAGCTTTGAAATTTTGAAAAGCAACATTAAAGTCAGACTTGGCTTTTAATGGAAAAATCCAGCAGTAACTAGAATAGTCATCAACAATACTTGCATAAAATCGAAAACCAGAGATTGAATTCATTGGAGGTGGTCCCCACAAGTCAATATGAATCAAATACAAAGGATAACTAGCCTTGCTAGTAGACAGCGAAAAAGACAACTGAGTACTCTTGCCAAATTGGCAGTTATTGCAGAAATGATTCTGAGAATCTTTATACAAAGGTAAAGCAAAGTTTTGAATGACTTTATGCATGACAGAAGATGCAGGATGTCCTAGCCGTTGGTGCCACAGCAGTGGTCCAGTTCTTTCACCAATATAGGCTGAATTTGATGCAGGGGTGGATCCAGGTGGGTGCGGGGGTGTGCTGCAGCACACCCAACTTTTCCGTCAAAAAAAAAAATACTAGGTATAATAGTGTATAATTCACCACAGTACACCTAACTTTTCTGTCGAAAAAAAAATACTAGGTATAATAGTGTATAATTCACCACAGTACTCTTAACTTTTCTGTCGAAAAGAAAAATGCTAGTTATAATAGTGTTTAATTCATCCCAAAAAAAATATTTGTAGTGTATGTTAGTTGTAGCAGCCCCCCTTGAGTGGCAATCCTAGATCCGCCCCTGATTTGATGGTGCATAAGATAATGCATGAGCTGTAGGTAGTGAAATAGGACATAGGCCATTATGATGATGCCCTTGGAAAAGGATATTCTGTGTTAAGTTGTCCTTGGCATAAAAATGAGAGGGAGTGAAAGTGAGTGAACAATTGTTATCTAAAGTGAATTTTTGAACTGATAATAGGTTCTGTGATAATTTAGGAACAAGTAACACATCCTTAAGCATAAAAGTGGATTCAGTAGGTGTTTTACGAATGACATTACCAGTGTGAGCAATGTTTAATGCGTGGCCATCTCCCACTGTGACTTGGTCTGTGCTAGAATAGGCATTTGGATAGATGAGATTCTCATATTCAGATGTCATGTGATTAGAAGCTCCACTGTGAACATACCAATCTGTGTTCTTTGAAGTTGATGCACCATTCCTATTAGCTACCACAGCATGTAGCTTCTTAGGTGGTATTTTGCCCTGATAAGCATAATTCATCCTATGGTAACAATCAATAGCATAGTGAGTAAGTTTATGACATATCTGACAGACAGGTCTGTTCCCATAGTTGTATTGTGAAGGTACTCCTTGACCATTAGGAGCAGATTGAAGACACTTATTTGTTTGATTGAGAGATTGTGAATATGCATTGTTGTTATTGTAGTTGTTATAAGAAGCAGTAGTGCCTCTTCCATTGAACCTGCCTCTGTCTCTTCCTTTATAAGTGTTTCCACCTTGATTATTTTGAGAGTAATGATTGGAACCATTTGTAGTCCTTGATGCATGAAATGCTTGAGTTACATTCTTTGAGTTTTGAACAATAGGTCTGCCTTCTTCCAAGTTTAACTCTTCAGTTAAAAGAAGGCCGTGTAAGTCATCAATAGAAACTGCTTCAGATCGAACTCGGATGGATGTGCAGAAAGATTTATAATCAACAGGTAAACCTTTGAAGATATAGATCAATACATCTTCTTCATTTATAACACTTCCAACAGCTTTCAAATTATCTACTGCTTCTTTGAAGATACTCTGACACTGTGGAATTACCTTTAGTAATGGATTGTAGTCTTATCTTAAGTTGATGAATGTGAGATCTTGAAACTGAAGAGAACCTTTTCTCTAAAGTAGTCCATAACTGATTTGACGTTGCAGAAGCAACGACATAAGGAAGAAGACTCTCTGAAATAGTAGCATTGAGCAAAATCAACAGATTTTGATCTTTCTTGTTCCATGAAGTATATAGAGGATTGACACAAGTAGCTTCAGCAAGATGTTTGAGTGGACAAATCGAAGATGTTTGAGATTGCTCTTTGCTTCTTCTTCCCTTGAGGTTTAGGACTGGCTATGAACTTCCCTCAGAGCGAGTGTACTCAGGACTCAGCGCTTGTAGTTGTTTTTAGTAGGGATGGCGCACGGTTGTTTGAGCCCCCCTTTTTTTTTTTACTGTAGGATGGAACCCTACTTTATCTATGAATCTGTTTCCTGTAGCTAGCCGCTAATAGTCAGTCGTCTGTCTGTCTTTCTCCTTTCCTTTCCTTGCCTGCTAGCTCTCCTTTCTCTTTACTGGAAGTTCCAAAAGTTATAGCACTCTAGGATAGATAAGCAGATATTAGATATCTTGGTGTTGCTCTGCTAGTAGAAAGGATAGTGTCTGTTCTAGTGGTCTAAGGAAGGTCTTTAAGTGAAGGCTAGATGTGGGTCGGGTTCGAAGAAGCTAGAATAAGATAGAAGTCACTATCTGGATGAAGCCTGTAGGTAGGCGAATGTAGTTGGTACTCTAAGAGTCTAAGACAATATGAAGACGGAAGTCTCGGTTGTGGCTTTTCGTCTGCTGTTGCTCTCTTATCTGTGGCAGTCAAATAGCTGGCAAGGATAGGTAAGTAAGAAGGGATCCCCCTCCTTCCTTAGGCAGGTAGGTGATCAAGTATGGCAGACGGCGAGCTGAGGATATATATAAAATGAGCCCTCCTTCTTTTAGACCACACCATCGGTAATTGATATCTAGAAGACGCAAAGACAAAGACGCAACATCCTTTTTGTTATCGGCTTCTCTATAGGTTTCAAGGAAGCAAGGCTTAGAATGTATTTTGTTTCCTTATTGTTAGGACAAAGCAGGAGCTTCCTTTCCTTGCCTGGTAGTTGAGTAAGGTTTGTCGGCATCCTTTCTAGTGAGTTGTTTCTTTTTTAGTTGTTCCAAGGGTTGATAAGGAAGAGTAAAGCGAAGGAAGGATAAGAATAAATTAGCTGGTAGCTCTTTCTCTCTGGAGAGTTGTATGTAAGGTTGTTTCTAGAATGAAATAGCTGAGGCAATCTCCTAAGCCATAAGAGAGGAGGATAGAGTTAGCATTGATTGGGAAGCAAGGAACTAGTAATCCATCGAAGAGGAGCTTACCCTAGAGAAGTAAAAGGGAGGGAATTGGATATCTGTCCTCAAGTCTTGGCTAGAAGCCACGAATGGCAATAGAAGAGAAGATGAAATGACTTATCCAGTTATCCTAGATACCTATTACCTTACTACAGGAAGGAAAAATCTGAAAGGCAAAAGCCTAACTACTATTAACGCTAGAAAGCTAAAGGGCTTACCGAGCGGGCTAACTATGAAGGGCGGAGTTAGCGGGAAGCTGCTTACTAAGGGATAGGCACGAAAGGCCTGGTATTTTGTTGCTAGGTTTCCATTTGGTAGGCAATGAAGAGGTAGAAGCAGGAGACGAAGCAATGAGTTGGTGACAGACAGGATAGGAAAGCCTTAGAGAGAAGACGGTTGGGCGATTGCGATTACTTGGAGAATAAGTTTGAAAAAGAATATGATACTCTAGGTCGTAGCAATCCCATAGAAGAGGACTCACTCTAGTTAGGCCTTTAGGCAGGTTTAATGAGTGTTTGTTTTAGCCCAAAGGAGCACATTAGATTACAAAAGTAGTCGACAAAGAGCGGTTGAATTTTACAGGTTCCAAGCTATCTGAACACCGAGTTAACTAGGAGTAGTTCTTGGTTACTGTTTACTTTCCTAGCTCCCTGACTAGGAAAGGACTAGGTAGGGGCTATTTGTTGATTACTCTGTGACGGTACCCGCAGTCCACGGTAGCGTGGTTTAGTAGCAGCTCTGTCTCTCCTTTATTTGAATCTGTAATGTAATGCTGTTTACCTTATGATGAGGTCCCAGCTCGCTGAGGCCTCCAACAACTACACTTAAACTCCCTTTCACATTAGGCAGCGTTTGATATGTATGACTGGCTGGATGCACGCGGTTTGGACACTGAGACACACAATTGAATATTCTGTTTTGTTTGTCCGAGTTACTTAATTTACTGTGTTCTTGTGGTTGCTGATTTTTCTGATTTGACAAGAAAAAATTGTATATTGTAATGAAATTAATGAATTTGTGGGATCTCTACGTTTTGTGCAGTATTGTGTGTATCAGATCCTCTGTGGGTGGAAATACATACAGTGAGGCAATGTTCTCCACAGGGACTTAAAGCCTAGCAATCTCCTCTGGAATGGCAATTGTGATATGAAGATATGCGATTTGAGACTTGCCCGTATCAGCTCTGAAAGTGATTTGATGACAGAATATGTGGTGAGAAGATAGTATCGGGCACCTGAAGTGTTACTGAAGTGATCTGAATACAGTGCAGCTATTGATGTACGGTCTGTAGGCTGCATTCTGATGGAATTAATGGAGCGGAAAGCGTTATTTCCCCGGAGAGACCATGTGCAGCAGCTTCGATTACTAATGGAGGTAAACAATTTGATTATGGGTATTATGCTGGAGCTAGTGAGCTTTTTGGTCGAACAACAATGGTTGATATCCCATATTCTGGGTACATTATATGTTTGCAGTTTCGTTAATGTTTTTTGCAACACTACCTAGGTACACTTTCTGCTCCCACCCTTTATCACTGATGAAGTAGTGGTAAACCGGTAATACCGAAAATTTAAGAAACGTAGAGGGAAAACAAGACAATAGTCTTTATGACATTACATTAGGGAAGAGGCGACAATGAGTTTCTGAAAGCACTCGGTAATGTTATAGTGGGACGATACCAAGTGGAAAAAGTTGATGCTTGTGGCATTTGCCTCGTTATGTTGTGACTCTGTGACCTACTGGTGCGGAGTCATTTTATTGTAGACAGTGGAGCTGCTTGCTGAAGTAGCAGTTTTGGAGGAGGAGGTTGTACGGCTTGAAGAACATCCGTACCTAGCGTCCCTGCACAACATTAGTGATTTCAGCTGTCTGCTCGACACCCTTGAGCTCTGACTCTTCGCAGCATGCATTGTCTTGGGAAGAGATTAAGGAGTTAATTTAGCAGGAAACAGTGGCATATAACCCGGAGTATGATGAGCAGTGAGTTTTTCCGTATTGAGAAGTAGAGCTTCGGCAGTCTGCCTAGAAAAGGCGATGTTCGATCCCATTTTGTTTGATGTAAGTTTGAGAGTTAGTCTTTCGGTTTTTTAATGATGCTTTAACTTGCTTATTCACATTTTTTTTAGATCGTTAAACCACGAATGACGTTTACTTGCAGAGTCTGGGAAATGTATTCTGGAAATAAAGAGGCCTGGAGGTAAAATTAAGAGAGTTGTATTTGGTCCTCTGAAGAAGACTATTATCAGTGCGGGTGAAGATGCTGTGGTTCGCATAATGGGATACTGAGGTAAGTAGTTGTATCACATTCAACATTCGTGACTATATTGAATAGTTATGATTTTGCACTTGATTTGGCTATCGCGCAAAAAACAGTTTACCACTGAGCACACACCTTAAACAAGCTTTACACAGACAGCAGCAGCTATATACAGAGACACAGACCCTCCTTTTTTTATTTTTTTTAAGTGTACACGCTCTCTCTCTATTTACAGCACACTGATTAGTGTACACAAGAACACGACACACACTCATGTAGCTTGCAGCAGCAGTTAGCTGGGGCATCTCTGGTGGCAGCAGCTTGAAATCCCTTGACGTAAGATATGCCCCCTCCAGCAGCTTCCAGCAACCGCCATTGCTAAGTCTTGGTTACTGAGAAATCTAGGGAGTTTTATGTTGCAACAGGACAATAATTATTAGTTTTGTTTATTTTGGTTTGCATGGCGAAATTGGGTCAGCAGCAATTCGTTGCGTCATTTAATCGATCCTCATTTTCATCTGCAGCTGCCGCTCTTTCTCTTTCCAATAACAATAATAATAATAACACCGACAAAGAGCAGAAAATGGCTTCCGCTGAACAATTGGTTTTCGAATTGAGTAATCCCGATCTTCGTGAAAATGCTCTTCTTGATTTATCCAAGGTTCTTTATTTAATTTAATTACTTACTTCTTTTTTATTTAATTATATATAATATTAATTGATTTCATCCTTTTGTAGAAGAGAGATTTTCCAGGATTTGGCTCCCTTTACCTTATATAATATTAAAGTGCATTACCTTAGACCTCGTAGGCATTTTGCAGGGGCAGCAAAGACCATTGCTGAAACTTATCAGGGGGTGGGAGTTTCCTCCGATGGGGTCATGTTTATGTCCATGGATGGAAACCGCGTCTCTGTCGAACCAAATCGCCCTGCCAGGAATGTTCCCCCTGTAGAAGCAAATCGCCCAGCGAGAAATGCTGGGTCCTCAAGTTATGGTAGATCTTCTAACAGAAAGAAAACCATTGGGAGAGACGCTCAGAATCTTCTGGATTATTTCAAGCGTATGCAGGCTGAGAATCCTGGCTTCTTTTACGCAATGCAACTCGACGACGAGGGCCATATGACTAATGTTTTTTGGGCAGATGCAAGGTCAAGAAATGCTTACATTCACTCTGGGGATGTTGTTACTTTTGACACTATGTACAGACCTAACCAGTATCGGGTTCCATACGCGCCATTCACTGGTATGAACCATCATGGGCAGATGGTGCTGTTTGGTTGTGCTCTAATCTCTGACGAGTCTGAGTCTTCCTTTTTGTGGCTCTTCAAGACTTGGCTTGAAGCAATGTCTGGTCGTGCTCCTGTTTCTCTAACAACAGATCAGGACAGGGCTATACAGGCAGCAGTTGCTCAAGTTTTTCCCGGAACTCGCCACTGTATTTGTAAATGGCACATTTTAAGGGAAGGTCAGGAAAGACTTGGTCATGTCTGCCATACCCATCCAACTTTCCAAGGGGAACTTTATAAGTGCATCAACTTGACCAAGACGATTGAGGAGTTTGAATCATCTTGGAGTTGTTTAGTTGACAAATATGATCTTAGGAAAAATGATTGGCTTCAGGCCTTGTATAATGCTCGTAGACATTGGGCCCCTGTATATTTCCGTGATACTTTCTTTGCCGCAATCTCCATGAATCAAGGGTATGAAAGTGTTAGTTCATTTTTTGATGGTTACGCTAACCAACAGACCACGCTGCCCGTGTTCTTTCGTCAGTATGAAAGAGCTTTAGAAAATTGGGTTGAGAAAGAAATTGAAGCAGATTTCGAGACAATCTGCACCACACCAGTACTGAAGACTCCTTCCCCAATGGAGAAACAAGCCGCAAACTTGTACACGAGGAAAATATTTGCAAAATTTCAGGATGAATTAGTTGAAACATTTGTTTATACTGATAAAATTGAGGGGGATGGTGCAATTAGCACTTTTCGGGTAGCAAAGTTTGAGGATGATGACAAGGTACATTGTCACCTTAAATGTTCCTGAAATGAGAGCAAGTTGCAGCTGTCGGATGTTTGAATTTTCAGGCATTCTCTGTAGGCATATATTGACAGTTTTCATTGTAACAAATGTACTTACTCTCCCATCTCATTATATACTGAAGCGTTGGACAAGAAATGCCAAGACAGTCACTGGATTAGATAAGCGTAATGGGGAGGTCACTGTATCAATGATTTTGGTGTGGCTTTTTTAATATGGAATCTCAAGTATAACTTTTCAGAACAAAGAATTCAGTTCTCTATTTTTTTTTTATTAATTTCAATCTCATCAGAAAACTGGTGTATTACAACACACACGCTGTATCAACGATTTTTGTGTGATTTTTTTAATATAGAATCTCAATTATAATTTTTAAAACAGAGAATTTAGTTCACTATTTTTATTTTTATTTTATTTTTTATTTTTATGTTTTTCCAATCTCGTCAGCAAACTTGTGTATTACAACACAAATGCTGTATCAACGGTTTTTGAAAAAAAAAGGATCAACGGTTTTTGTGTGGCTTTTCTAATATTGAGTCTCAAGAATAATTTTTAGGACATAAAGGTGAAACAATCACAAATTCCAGGAACACGTATAGAAACTAACAAACAAGTACTCAAAAAGGTGAAAGTCAGATGGGCTTAATAAGAGATAAGTAATTGTTGTACTGCTTAACAATGGAAGAAAAACACTTCAAATGGACATATAAGCAACCAATATTCTTGAGTACAACAATTGTATCAACGATTTTTGTGTTATTTATTTATTTATTTATTACAACACACATGTTGTATCAACGATTTTTGTCTGTTTTTTTTTAATATGGAGTCTCAATTATAATTTTTAGGACAGAGAATTCAGGTAACTATTTTTTATTATTTTTATTATTTTTATTAATTCCAATCTCATCAGAAAACTGGTGTATTATAACACACATGCTGTATTAACGATTTTTGTGTGTTTTTTTTAATATGGAATATCAAGTATAGTTTTTAAGACAAAGAATTTAGTTTTTTTTTTTCCAATTTCGTCAGAAAACTGGTGTATTATAACACACATAATGTATCAACGGTTTTTGGAAAAAAAAAAAAGTATCAACTGTTATTTTGTGGCTTTTCAAATATTGAATCACAAGAATAATTTTCAAGACATAAATTTGAAACAATCACCAATTCCAGGCACACATGAGCAAACCAATATTCTTTATCAAGGACCGTTAACGTGAGCAAATTCTTGTATATAACTAACCTGGAAAATCACAAGCCTCAAGTCTAAGTGGAGAGATTTATGAAAAGCAATACAAACTTCTAAAAAGATCCATAAATTTTTAAAAACAAATCTACGCAACCTAAAATATATTAGAATTCAGTTCTCTTTTTTCACATTTTTTTAGAAAACTGGTGTATTTATAACACATGTGATGTATCAATGATTTTTGTGTGGTTTTTTAATATGGAATCTCAAGTATAATTTTTACGATAAAGAATTCGGTTCTCTGTTTTTTTTTTGTATTTATTAATTTTTTTATTAATTCCAATCTCATTAGAAAACTAGTGTATTACAACACACATGCTGTATTAACGATTTTTGTGTGGTTTTTTTTAATATGGAATCTCAATTATAATTTTTAGGGCACATAATTCAGTTCACAATTTTTTTTTTATTAATTCCAATCTCATCAGAAAACTGGTGTATTACAACACACATGCTGTATCGACAATTTTTGTGTGGTTTTTTTAATATGGAATATCAAGTATAATTTTTAAGACAAAGTATTTAGTTTTTTTTTTTCCAATTTCGTCAGCAAATTGGTGTATTATAACACACATGATGTATCAACGGTTTTTGGAAAAAAAGAAAAAAGTATTAACTGTTTTTTTGTGGCTTTTCTAATATTGAATCACAAGAATAATTTTTAGGACATAAAGGTAAAACAATCACCAATTCCAGACACACATGCAGAAACTAACAATCATGTAGTCAAAAAGGTGAAAGTCAAATTGTGCTTGATAAAAGATAAGTTGTTGTTGTAGTGCTTAACAATGAAAGAAAAATAATTCAAAGGGAAATATAAGCAACCAATATTCTTCATCACGGACCGTTTACGTGAGCAAATTCTTATATATAACTAACCTTGAAAATTACAAACTTCAATTCCAAATGGAGAGATTTCTGAAAAGCAATACAAACTTCTAAAATGATCCACAAGTTTCTAAAAACAAATCTACGCAACCTAAAATATATTAGAATTCAGTTATCTTTTTTCCCATTTTTTTTTAGCAAATTGATGTATTTATAACACATGTGTCGTATCAACGATTTTTGTGTGGCTTTTTTAATATGGAATCTCAAGTATAATTTTTAGGACAAAGAATTCAATTATCTATTTTTTTTTTATTAATTCCAATCTCATTAGAAAATTGGTTTATTACAACACACATGCTGTATCAACAATTTTTGTGTGGTTTTTTTAATATGGAATCTCAATTATAATTTTTAAGACAGAGAATTCCGTTCACTATTTTTTATTTTTTTTTAGTAATTCCAATCTCCTTAGAAAATTGGTGTATTACAACACACATGCTGTATAAACGATTTTAGTGTGGTTTTTATAATATGGAATCTCTATTATAATTTTTAAGACAGGGAATTCAGTTCTCTATTTTTAATTCTTATTATTAATTCCAATCTCATCAGAAAACCGGTGTATTACAACACACATGTTGTATCAACGATTTTTGTGTGGTTTTGTTAATATATAATCTCAAGTATAATTTTTTAGAAAAAAGAATTCAATTTTTTTTTTCCAATTTTGTCAGCAAACTGGTGTATTACAACACAAATGCTGTATCAACGGTTTTTGGAAAAAAAAAATGTATCAATGGTTTTTGTGTTGCTTTTCTAATATTGAATCTAAAGAATAATTTTTAAGACATAAAGATGAAACAATCACCCATTCTAGGCACACATGCAGAAACTAACAAGCATGTACTCAAAAAGGTTAAAGTCAGATTGGGCTTGATAAAAGATAAGTTGTTATTGTACTACTCAACAATGAAAGAAAAATAATTCAAAGGGAAATATAAGCAACCAATAGTCTTCATCAAGGACCGTTAACGTGAGCAAATTGTTGTATATAACTAATTTGGAAAATTACAAGCTTCAAGTCCAAATGACGAGATTTCTGCAAAGCAATACAAGCTTTTAAAAAGATCCACAAGTTTCTTAAAACAAATCTATGAAACCTAAAATATATTAGAATTCAGTTATCTTTTTCCCATTTTTTTTTAGCAAACTGGTGTATTTATAACTCATGTGTTGTTTTAACGATTTTTGTATAGCTTTTTTAATATGAAATCTCAAGTATAATTTTTAGGACAAAGAATTCAGTTCTCTATTTTTTTTTTATTTTTTATTAATTCCAATCTCATTAGAAAACTGGTTTATTACAACACACATGCTGTATCAACGATTTTTGTGTGGTTTTTTTAATATAGAATCTCAAGTATAAAAAAAGAATTCAGTTTTTTTTTTTTTCCAATTTCGTCTGAAAACTGGAGTATTAAAACACACATACTGTATCAACGGTTTTTGGAACAAAAAAAGTATCAACGGTTTTTGTGTGGCTTTTCTAATATTGAATCTCAAGAATAATTTTTAGGACGTAAAGGTTAAACAATCACTAATTCCAGGTGAACATACATAAACTAACAAACATGTACTCAAAAATGTGAAAGTTAGATTGGACTTGATAAGAGATAAGTTGCTGTTGTACTGCTCAACAATGGAAGAAAAATAATTCGAAGGGAAATATAAGCAACCAATATTCTTCATGAAGGACCGTTAACGTGGGCAAATTCTTGTATATAAATAACCTTTTTTTTTGCATGCAAGTAGGATATTTTATTAATAGGTAATAAAGAATACAACTATGACAAAATGGATTTACAATAGACTCTAAAAATGAAATCTGTATTAAGTCCGGTGAGGACATTCTAAGGACTTAATGAAAGGGGGTCTATTGGGACTCCAATAGAGCTCTCCTTTACTCAAAGTTGATCCATGTTTTGCTGCCGCATCTATCCCAAGGTTTGCTTCTCTGAGTGTATGTGAAATTTTCCAGTCAATAAGCTTTGATGCTCTATACCACCTTGCTCTCAGCCACCATGGGGCTTCTCCTCCTTTGAATGCTAGGACTACTACCATAGAGTCACTCTCTATCTGGAGTTTTTGCCATCCTTTTTCCACCGTAGTTTCGGCCGCCAAAACCACTGCGAAACTTTCTGCCTCATAATTTGTAGTAACCCCTAGGCCTTGTACCAAGATACCCAGAATTTCCGTCGTATTGTTCCTGAAAATGATTCCCGCACCCCCATTGCCTGGATTTCCGAAGGCTGAACCATCTGTGTTGGCCTTAACTACCCCTATATCAGGAGGAATCCAGGACACTTCTCTGATTTTACTCGCTGGCTTCACTCTTCTTTTGATGTTCAATTGGTTTAGAATCTGAAAATCTATGGTAGAATTACTCAATGTTCTAGTTAGCAGGAGACCAGCGATGCTTACCCCTTTAAGGACTTCACATCTTATTCTCAGCGGATTTAGCTTCACATCTTCAAAGAAAATACTATTTCACACTTTCCATATTCGGACCATGAGATGGACAGCCGCAACATTCCAGAGTTCCTTGCGTATCTGGTTATGCCCTCTTCCTACCTCCATGATTGATTTTAAGTTGATGTCTAAGGGCTTTAGTCCAAAGTAGTTCGAAGCCCATTGCCATAGTGCCGTGGCCTCCTCACACTCCCAGAGAATATGCTTCACGCTTTCTGCTTCCTTCTTACAGAGCCTACATCGCGAAGCAAGTTGAACTCCTTTCCTTTGCACTCTGTCATCTGTTGGGACCACTTGGTGGATCAATTTCCAAGTTAACCTTGAAAATTACAAGCCTCAAGTCCAATTGGAGAGATTTATGAACAACAATACAAACTACTAAAAATATCCACACATTTCTGAAAATAAATCTACGCAACCTAAAATATATTAGCATTTAGTTCTCTTTTTTCCCATTTTTTTTTTAGCAAATTGGAGTATTTACAACACGTGTTGTATCAACGATTTTTGTATGGCTTTTTTAATATAGAATCTAAAGTATAATTTTTAGGACAAAGAATTCAGTTCTCTATTTTTTTTATTTTTTATTTTTTATTAATTCCAATCTTGTCAGAAAACTGGTGTATTACAA
Organism: Coptis chinensis; assembly: GCF_015680905.1. NCBI lineage: Eukaryota > Viridiplantae > Streptophyta > Magnoliopsida > Ranunculales > Ranunculaceae > Coptis > Coptis chinensis. The sequence goes on from NC_141462.1 coordinate 97,160,736, forward strand.
CACACATGCTGTATCAACAATTTTTGTGTGGTTTTTTTCATAAGGAATCTCAAGTACAATTTTTAGGACAGAGAATTCAGTTCTCTATTTTTATTTTTATTTTATTTTTCCCAATTTTCCCAATCTATTACAACACACATGTTGTAAACGGTTTTGTGTATTATAACACATATGTTGTATATATATATATTTATATATATATATATATATATATAATTTTTGTGTGGCTTTTCCAATATTGAATCTCAAGAATAATTTTTAGGACATAAAGGTGAAACAATCACCAATTCCAGACAAACATATAGAAACTAACAAACATGTACTCAAAAACGTGAAAGTCAGATTGGACTTGATAAGAGATAAGTTGTTGTTGTATTGCTCAACAATGGAAGAAAAGTAATTCAACGGGAAATATAAACAACCAATATTCTTCATGAAGGACCGTTAACGTGAGCAAATTCTTGTATATAACTAACCTGGAAAATTACAAGCCTCAAGTCCAAATGGAGAGTTTTTTTAAAAAGCTATACAAACTCCTAAAAAGATCCACAAGTTTCTGAAAACAAATCTACGCAACCTAAAATATATTAGAATTCAGTTCTCTTTTTTCCCATTTTTTTTAGTAAACTGGTGTATTTACAACAAATGTGCTGTATCAATGATTTTGGTGTGGCTTTTTTAATATGGAATCTCAAGTATAATTTTTAGAACAAAGAATTCAGTTCTCTATTTTTTTTAATTGTTTATTTATTTTTTTATTAATTCCAATCTCATCAGAAAACTGAAGTATTACAACACACATGCTATATCAACGATTTTTGTGTGGTTTTTTTAATATGGAATCTCAAGTATGATTTTTAGGACAAAGAATTCAGTTCTCTATTTTTTTTTTTCAATCTTGTCAGCAAACTGGTGTATTACAACATACATGATGTATCAATGGTTTTTGAAAAAAAAAAAATCAATTTTTTTGTGTGGCTTTTCTAATATTGAATCTCAAGAGTAATTTTTAGAACATAAAGGTTAAACAATCACCAATTCCAGGCACACATGTATAAACTAACAAACATGTACTCAAAAATGTGAAAGTCAGATTGGGCTTGATAAAAGATAAGTTGTTGTTGTACTGCTCAATAATGAAAGAAAAATAATTCAAGGGGAAAGATAAGCAACCAATATTCTTCATCAAGGACCGTTAATGTGGGAAAATTCTTGTATATAACTAACCTGGAAAATTACAAGCCTCAAGTCCAAATGGAGATATATCTGAAAAGCAATACAAACTTCTAAAAAGATCCACAAGTTTCTGAAAACAAATCTACGCAACCTAAAATATATTAGAATTCAGTTATCTTTTTTCCCATTTTTTTTAGTAAACTGGTGTATTTACAACACATGTGCTGTATCAATGATTTTGGTGTGGCTTTTTTAATATGGAATCTCAAGTATAATTTTTAGAACAAAGAATTCAGTTCTCTATTTTTTTTTTATTAATTTCAATCTCATCAGAAAACTGGTGTATTACAACACACACGCTGTATCAATGATTTTTGTGTGATTTTTTTAATATGGAATCTCAATTATAATTTTTAAAACAGAGAATTTAGTTCACTATTTTTATTTTTATTTTATTTTTTATTTTTTATTTTTATGTTTTTCCAATCTCGTCAGCAAACTTGTGTATTACAACACAAATACTGTATCAACGGTTTTTGAAAAAAAAAGGATCAATGGTTTTTTGTGGCTTTTCTAATATTGAGTCTCAAGAATAATTTTTAGGACATAAAGGTGAAACAATCACAAATTCCAGGAACACGTATAGAAACTAACAAACAAGTACTCAAAAAGGTGAAAGTCAGATGGGCTTGATAAGAGATAAGTAATTGTTGTACTGCTTAACAATGGAAGAAAAACAATTCAAATGGACATATAAGCAACCAATATTCTTCATGAATGACCGCTAACGTGAGCAAATTCTTGTATATAAATAACCTGGAAAATTACAAGCCTCAAGTCCAAATGGATAGATTTCTGAAAAGCAATACAAACTTCTAAAAAGATCCACAAGTTTCTGAAAACAAATCTATGAAAACTAAAATATATTAGAATTCAGTTCTTTTTTTTCCCATTTCTTTATAGCAAATTGGTGTATTTACAACACATGTGCTGTATCAATGATTTTTGTGTGGCTTTTTTAATATGGAATATCAAATATAATTTTTAGGACAAAGAATTCAGTACTCCATTTTTATTTATTTATTTATTAATTCCAATCTCATCAGAAAACTAGTGTATTACAACACACATGTTGTATCAATGATTTTGTGTTTTTTTTTAATATGGAATATCAATTATAATTTTTAAGGCAGAGAATTCAGTTCACTATTTTTTATTTTTTTTATTAATTCCAATCTCATCATAAAACTGGTGTATTACAACACACATGCTGTATCAACGATTTTTGTGTGGTTTTTTTAATATGGAATATCAAGTATAAATTTTAGAACTAAGAATTCAGTGTTTTTTTTTTGTTCCCAATTTCGTCAAAAAACTGGTCTATTATAACACACATGATGTATCAACAGTTTTTGGAAAAAAAAAAGTATCAACTGTTTTTTTGTGGCTTTTCTAATATTGAATCACAAAAATAATTTTTAGGACATAAAGGTGAAACAATCACCAATTCCAGGCACACATGCAGAAACTAACAAACATGTACTCAAAAAGGTGAAATTCATATTGGGTTTGATAAAAGGTAAGTTGTTGTTGTACTTCTCAACAATGAAAGAAAAATAATTCAAAGGGAAATATAAGCAACCAATATTTTTCATCAATGACCGTTAACGTGAGCAAATTCTTGTATATAATTAACCTGGAAAATTACAAGCCTCAAGTCCAAATGAAAATATTTCAGAAAAGCAATACAAACTTCTAAAAATATCCAAAAGTTTCTGAAAACAAATCTACGCAACCTAAAATATACTAGAATTTAGTTCTCTGTTTTCCCATTTTTTGTAGCAAACTGGGGTACTTACAACACATGTTATGTATCAACGGTTTTTGTGTGGCTTTTTTAATATGGAATCTCAAGTATAATTTTTAGGACAAAGAATTCAGTTCTCTATTTTTATTTATTTATTTATTTATTAATTCCAATCTCATCAGAAAATTGGGGTATTACAACACACATGCTGTATCAACGAATTTTTTGTGGTTTTTTTTTAATATGGAATGTTAATTATAATTTTTAGGACAGAGAATTCAGTTCACTATTTTTTTTTAGTAATTCCAATCTCCTTAGAAAACTGGTGTATTACAACACACATGCTGTATCAACGAATTTAGTGTGGTTTTTTAATATGGAATATCAAGTATAATTTTTAGGGCAAAGAATTCAGTTTTTCTTTTTTTTTTTTTCCAATTTCGTCAGCAAACTGGTGTATTTTAACACACATAATGTATCAACGGTTTTTGGAAAAAAAATATATATAAATTGTTTTTTTGTGGCATTTCTAATATTGAATCACAAGAATAATTTTTAGGACATAAAGGTGAAACAATCACCACTTCAAGGCACACATGCAGAAACTAACTAACATGTACTCAAAAAGGTGAAAGTCAGATTGGGCTTGACAAAAGATAAGTTGTTGTTGTACTGCTCAACAATGAAAGAAAAATAATTCAAATGGAAATATAAGCAACCAATATTCTTCATCAAGGATCGTTAACGTGAGCAAATTCTTGTATATAACTAACCTGGAAAATTACAAGCCTCAAGTTCAAATGGAGAGATTTCTGAAAAGCAATACAAACTTCTGAAAAGATTCACAAGTTTCTTAAAACAAATCTACGCAAACTAAAATATATTAGAATTCAATTCTCTTTTTTACCATTTTTTTTAGCAAACTGGTATATTTACAACACATGTGATTCATCAACGGTTTTTGTGTGGCTTTTTTAATATGGAATCTCAAGTATAATTTTAGGGACAAAGAATTCAGTTCTATATTTTTATTTATTTGTTTATTTTTTTATATTAATTCCAATTTCAATAGAAAACTGGTGTATTACAACACACATGCTATAACAACGATTTTTGTGTGGTTTTTTAAATAAGGAATCTCAATTATAATTTTTAGGACAGAGAATCCAGTTCACTATTTTTTATTTATTTTTTATTAATTCTAATCTCATCAGAAAGCTGGTGTATTACAACACACATGCTGTATCAACGATTTTGGTGTGGTTTTTTCAATATGGAATATCACGTATAACATTTAGGACTAAGAATTCAGTTTTTTTTTCCAATTTCGTCAGCAAACTGGTGTATTATAACACATATGATGTATCAATGGTTTTTGAAAAAAAAAAAAAAAAATATCAACTGTTTTTTTTTTGTCTTTTCTAATATTGAATCACAAGAATAATTTTTAGAGCATAAAGGTGAAACAATCACCAATTCTAGGCACAGATGCAGAAGCTAACAAACATGTACTCAAAAAGGTGAAAGTCAGATTGGGCTTGATAAAAGAAAAGTTGTTGTTGTACTGCTCAACAATGAAAGAAAAATAATTTAAAGGGAAATACAAGGAACTATATTCTTCATCATGGACCGTTAACGTGAGCAAATTCTTGTATATAACTAACCTGTAAAATTAAAGCCTCAAGTCCAAATGGAGAGATTTCTGAAAAGCAATACAAACTTTTACAAAGATCCACATGTTTTTGAAAATAAATCTACGCAACCTAAAGTATATTAGAATTATGTTATCTTTTTTTGCATTTTTTTAGCAAACAGGTGTATTTACAAGACATGTGATGTATTAACGGTTTTTGTGTGACTTTTTTAATATGGAATCTCAAGTATAATTTTTAGGACAAAGAATTCAGTTTTGTATTTTTTATTTTTATTTTTATTAATTCAAATCTCATCAGAAAACTGGTGTATTACAACACACATGATGTATCAACGATTTTTGTGTGGTTTTTTTAATATGGAATCTAAATTATAATTTTTAGGACAGAGAATTCAGTTCATTATTTTTTATTTTTTTAGTAATTCAAATCTCATCAGAAAATTGGTGTATTACAACACACACATGCTGTATCAACGATTTTTGTGTTGTTTTTTTAATATGGAATATCAAGTATTATTTTTAAGACAAAGAATTCAATTTTTTTTTTCGAATTTCGTCAGCAAAAAGGTGGATTATAACACACATGATGTATCACCGGTTTTTGGAAAAAAAGAAGAAAGAGCAACTGTTTTTTTGTGGCTTTTATAACATTAAATCACAAGAATAATTTTTAGGACATAAAGTTGAAACAATCACCAATTCCAGGCACACATGAAGAAACTAACAAACATGTACTCAAAAAGGTGAAAGTCAGATTGTGATTGATAAAAGATAAGTTGTTGTTGTACTTCTTAATAATGAAAGAAAAATAATTTAAAAGGAAATATAAGCAACCAATATTTTTCATCAAGGACCGTTAACGTGAGCAAATTTTTGTATATAACTAACCTGGAAAATTACATGCCTCAAGTTCAAATGGAGAGATTTCTGAAAAGCAATACAAACTTCTAAAAAGATCAATAAGTTTCTAAAAACAAATCTGCACAACCTAATATATATTTGAAGTCAGTTCTCTTTCTTCCGATTTTTTTTAGCAAACTGTAGTATTTACAACACATGGGATGTATAACCGGTTTTTGTGTGGCTTTTTTAGTATGGAATCTCATGTATAATTTTTAGGACAAAGAATTCAGTTACCTATTTTTTTATTTGATTTTTTTTTTATTAATTCCAAATTCATCAGAAAACTGGTGTATTACAACACACATGCTGTATCAACGATTTTTGTGTGGTTATTTTAATATGGAATCTCAATTATAATTTTTAGGACAGAGAATTCAGTTCATATTTTTTATTTTTTTTATTAATTCCAATCTCAATCGAAAACTGGTGTATTACGACGCACATGTTGTTTCAACAATTTTTGTGTGGTTTTTTTAATATAGAATATCAAGTATAATTTTTAGGACAAAGAATTCCGTTTATTTTTTTTTTTTTTTTTATTTTTGTTAATTTCGTCAGCAAACTAGTGTATTATAACACACATGATGCATAAACGGTTTTTGGAAAAAAAAATATCAACTATTTTTTATGTGGCTTTTCTAATACTGAATAAGAAGAATAATTTTTAGGACATAAATGTGAAACAATCTCCAATTCCAGGCACACATGTAGAAAATAACAAACTTGTACTCAAAAAGGTGAAAGTCAGATTGGGCTTGATAAAAGATAAGTTGTTGTTGTACTGCTCAACAATGAAAGAAAAATAATTCAAATGGAAATATAAGCAACCAATATTCTTTATCAAGGACCGTTAACGTGAGCAAATTCTTGTATATAACTAATTTGGAAAATTACAAGCCTCAAGTCCAAATGGAGAGATTACTGAAAAGTAATACAAACTTCTAAAAAGATCCACAAGTTTCTGAAAACAAATTTATGCAACCTAAGATATATTAGAATTCAGTTATCTTTTTCCCCATTTTTTCTTAACAAATTGGTGTATTTACAACACATGTGATGTATCAACGTTTTTTGTGTGGCTTTTTTAATATAGAATCTCAAGTATAATTTTTAGGACAAAGAATTCAGTTCTCTATTTTTTTTTTTTTTTTAATTTTTTATTAATTCCAATCTCATCAGAAAACTGGGGTATTACAACACACATGCTGTAACAACGATTTTTGTGTGGTTTTTTTAATATGGAATCTCAATTATAATTTTTAGGACAGAGAATTTAGTTCATTATTTTCTATTTTTTTAATTAATTCCAATCTCTTCCGAAAACTGGTGTATTACAACACACATGCTGTATGAACGATTTTTGTGTGGTTTTTTTAATATGGATTATCAAGTACAAATTTTAGGACTAAGATTTCATTTTTTTTTCCAATTTCGTCAGAAAACTGGTCTATTATAACACACATTATGTATCAATGGTTTTTGGAAAAAAAAAAGTATCAACTATTTTTTTGAGGCTTTTCTAATATTGAATCACAAGAATAATTTTTAGGACATAAAGGTGAAACAATCACCAATTCCAGGCACACATGCAGAAACTAACAAACATGTACTCAAAAAGGTGAATTTCATATTGGGCTTGATAAAAGATAAGTTGTTGTTGTACTTCTCAACAATTAAAGAAAAATAATTCAAAGGGAAATAGAAGCTACCAATATTCTTCATCAAGGACCGTTAACAAGAGCAAATTCTTGTATAAAACTAACCTAGAAAATTACAAGCCCCAAGTCCAAATGGAGAGATTTCTGAAAAGCAATACAAACTTCTAAAAAGATCCACTAGTTTCTGAAAACAAATCTACGTAACCTAAGATATATTAGAATTTAGTTATCTTTTTCCCTATTTTTTTTAGCAAATTGGTGCATTTACAACACATGTGATGTATCAATGGTTTTTGCGTGGCTTTTTTAATATGGAATCTCAAGTATTAATTTTAGGACAAAGAATTCAGTTATATATTTTTTTTTATTTGTTTATTTTTTTATTAATTCCAATCTCATCAGAAAACTGGTGTATTACAACATATATGCTGTAACAACGATTTTTGGATGGTGTTTTTAATATGGAATATCAATTATAATTTTTCGGACTAAGAATTCAGTTTTTTTAGCAAATTGGTGTATTTACAACACATGTGATGTATCAACGGTTTTTGTGTGGCTTTTTTAATATGGAATCTCAATTATAATTTTTAGGACAAAGAATTCAGTTCTTTATTTTTTTTATTTGTTATTTTTTTTTTTTAATTCCAATCTTATCAGAAAACTGGTGTATTACAACGCATATGTTGTATCAACGATTTTTGTGTGGTTTTTTTAATAGGGAATATAAAGTATAATTTTTGGACTAAAAATTAAGTTTTTTTATTATTATTTTTTTTTTATTTTTTTTTTTCAATTTCTTCAGCAAACTGGTGTATTATAACACACATAATGTATCAACAATTTTTGGGAAAAAAAAAGTATCAACTATTTTTTTTTTGGCTTTTCAAATATTGAATAAGAAGAATAATTTTTAGTACATAAAGGTGAAACAATCAACAATTCCGGCACACATGAAGAAACTAACAAACATGAACTCAGAAAGTTGAAAGTCAGATTGGGCTTGATAAAAGATTAGTTGTTGTTATACTGCTCAACAATGAAAGAAAAATAATTTAAATGGAAATATAAGCAACCAATATTCTTTATCAAGGACCGTTAACGTGAGCAAATTATTGTATATAACTAACCTGGAAAATTACAAGCCTCAAGTCCAAATGGAGAGATTTCTGAAAAGCAATACAAACTTTTATAAAGATCCACTAATTTCTGAAAACAAATCTACGCAACCTAAGATATATTAGAATTTAGTTATCTTTTTCCCCAATTTTTTTTTACCAAATTGGTGTATTTACAACACATGTGATGTATCAACGGTTTTTGTGTGACTTTTTTAATATGAAATCTCAAGTATAATTTTTAGGACAAAGAATTCAGTTCTCTATTTTTTTTTATTAATTGCAATCTCATCAGAAAGCTGGTGTATTACAACACACATGCTGTATCAACGATTTTTTGGTTGTTTTTTTAATATGGAATATCAATTATAATTTTTAGGACAAAGAATTCAGTTTTTTTTTTTTTTTTTTTTTTTTTTTTTTTTTTTTTTTTTTTTTTTTTTTTTTTTTTTTTTTTTTAACTGTGTACACACATGATGTATCAATAGTTTTTAGAAAAAAAAAGGATCAACTGTTTTATTGTGGCTTTTCTAATATTAAATCACAAGAATAATTTTTAGGATATATAGTTAAAACAATCACCAATTCTGGGCACACATGAAGAAACTAACAAACATGTACTCAAAAAGGTGAAAATCAGATTGGGCTTGATAAAAGTTAAGTTGTTGTTTTACTGCTCAACAATGAAAAAAAAATAATTCAAAGGGGAATATAAGCAACCAATATTCTTCATCAAGGACCATTAACGTGAGCAAATTCTTGTATATAACTAACCTGGAAAATTACAAGCTTCAAGTCCAAATGGAGAGATTTATGGAAAGCAATACAAACTTCAAAAAAGATTTAAAAGTTTCTGAAAAGAAATCTACGCAACCTAAAATATATTAGAATTCAGTTTTATTTTTTCCCATTTTGTTTAGGAGACTGGTGTGTTTCCAACACATGTGATGTATCAACAGTTTTTGCGTGGATTTTTTAATTTGGAATCTCAAGTATAATATTTAGGACAAAGAATTCAGTTCTCTATTTTTAATTAATTTATTTATTAATTCCAATCTCATAAAAAAACTGGTGTATTGTAACACACATGCTGTATCAAAGATTTTTGTGTGGTTTTTTTAATATGGAATCTCAATTATAATTTTTAGGACAAAGAATTCAGTTCACTATTTCTTATTAATTCCAATCTCATTAGAAAACTGGTATATTACAACACACATGCTGAACCAACGATTTTTGTGTTGTTTTTTTAATATGGAATATCATGTATAATTTTTAGGACAAAGAATTCAGTTTTTTTTTCCCAATTTCGTCAGCAAACTGGTGTATTATAACACACATGATTTATCAACTGGTTTTGGAAAAAAAAAATAGTATTAAATGTTTTTTGTAACTTTTCTAATAAAGAATCACACGAATAAATTTTAGGACATAAAGGTGAAACAATCACCAATTCCTGTCACACATGTAGAAACTAACAAACATACACTCAAAAAGGTGAAAGTCAGATTGGGTTTAATAAAAGATAAGTTGTTGTTGTACTGCTTAACAATGAAAGAAAAATAATTCAAATGGAAATATAAGCAACCAATATTCTTTATCAAGGACCGTTAACGTGAGCAAATTCTTGTATATAACTAACATGGAAAATTAAAAGCCTCAAGTCCAAATGGAGAGATTTCTGAAAGCAATACAAACTTTGAAAATATCAACAAGTTTCTAAAAACAAATCTACGCAACCTAAGATATATTAGAATTCAGTTCTCGTTTTCTCCATTTTTTTTAGCAAATTGGTGTATTTACAACACATGTGATGTACCAACGTTTTTTGTGTGGCTTTTTTAATATGGAATCTCAAGTATAATTTTTCGGACAAAGAATTTAGTTCTCTATTTTTTTTTATTTGTTTATATTTTTATTAATTCCAATCTCATCACAAAACTGGGGTATTACAACACACATGCTGTAACAGCGATTTTTGTGTGGTTTTTTAAATATGGAATCTCAATTATAATTTTTAGGACAGAGAATTCAGTTCACTATTTTCTATTTTTTTTTATTAATTCCAATCTATTAAGAAAACTGGTGTATTACAACACACATGCTGTATCAACGATTTTTGTGTAGTTTTTTTAATATGGAATATCAAGTATAAATTTTAGAACTAAGAATTCAGTTATTATTTTTATTTTTTTATCAATTTTGTTAGAAAAATGGTCTATTATAAGACACATGATCAACGGTTTTTGGAAAAAAAAAAAATCTCAACTGTTTTTTTGTGGCTTTTATAATTTTTAATCACAAGAATAATTTTTGGGTTATAAAGGTGAAACAATCACCAATTCCAGGCACACATGCAGAAACTAACAAACATTTACTCAAAAAGGTGAAATTTATATTGGGCTTGATAAAAGATAAGTTGTTGTTGTACCTCTCAACAATGAAAGAAAAATAATTCAAATGGAAATATAAGCAACCAATATTCTTTATCAAGGACCGTTAACGTGAGCAAATTCTTGTTTATAACTAACTTAGAAAATTACAAGTCTCAAGTCTAAATGGAGAGATTTCTGAAAAGCAAAACAAACTTCTAAAGAGATGCACAAGTTTCTGAAAAAAAATCTACGCAAACCTAAAATATATTAGAATTCAGTTATCTTTTTTCCCATTTTTTTTTAGCAAACAGGTGTATTTACAACACGGGTGACTTATCAACGAATTTTGTGTGGTTTTTGAAATATGGAATATCAAGTATAACTGTAGGACAAAGAATTAAGTTCTTTTTTTCCAATTTCGTCAGCAAACTGATGTATTAAAACACACATGATGTATCTATGGCTTTTGGAAAAAAAAGTATCAACTATTTTTTTGTGTCTTTTCTAATATTGAATCACAAGAATAATTTTTAGGACATAAACGTGAAACAATCACCAATTCCAGACACACATGTAGAAACTAACAAACAAGTACTCAAAAAGGTGATAGTCAGATTGTGCTTGATAAAAGATAAGTTGTTGTTGTACTGCTCAACAATGAAAGAAAAATTATTCAAAGAGAAATATAAGCAACCAATATTCTTAATCAAGGATCGTTAACGTGAGCAAATTCTTGTATATAACTAACCTAGAAAATTACAAGCCTCAAGTCCAAATGGAGAGATTTCTGAAACGCAAAACAAACTTCTAAAGAGATCCACAAGTTTTTGAAAAAAAATCTATGCAACCTAAAATATATTAGAATTAAGTTATCTTTTTTCCCATTTTTTTTAGCAAACTGGTGTATTTACAACACAAGTGACTTATCAACTGTTTTTGTGTGGCTTTTTTAAAATGGAATCTCAAGAAATTTTTTTATGACAATGAATTCTGTTCTCAATTTTATTTATTTTTATTAATTCCAATCTGATCAGAAAACTGGTGTATCACAATACACATGCTGTATCAACGAATTTTGTGTGGTTTTTTTAATATGGAATATCAAGTATAATTTTTAGGACAAAGAATTCAGTTTTTTTTTCCAATTTCGTCAGCAAACTAGTGTATTATAACACACTTGATGTATCAACGTTTTTTGGGAAAAAAAAGGATCAACTATTTTTTTGGCTTTTCTAATATTAAATCACAAGAATAAATTTTAGGACATAATGTTTAATCAATCTCCAATACCAGGCACACATGCAGAAACTAACAAACATGTACTCAAAAAGGTGAATGTCAGATTGGGCTTGATAAAAGATAAGTTGTTGTTGTACTGCTCAACAATAAAACAAAAATAATTCAAAGTGGAATATAAGAAACCAATATTCTTTAACAAGGAATGTTAACGTGAGCAAATTCTTGTATATAACTAATCTAGAAAATTACAAGCCTCAAGTCCAAATGGAGATATTTTTGAAAAGCAATACAAACTTCGAAAAAGATCCACAAGTTTTTGAAAACAAATCTACGCAACCTAAAATATATTAGAATTAAGTTCTCTTTTTTCCCATTTTTTTTAGCAAACTGGTGTATTTCCAACACATGTGATGTATCAACGGTTTTTGTGTGACTTTTTTTAATTTGGAATATAAACTAAAATTTTTAGGACAAAGAATTCAGTTATCTATTTTTTATTTATTTATTTACTTATTTATTAATTCCAATCTAATCAGAAAATTGGTGTATTACAACACACATGCTGTATCAACGATTTTTGTGTGTTTTATTTAATATGGAATCTAAATTATAATTTTTAGGAAAGAGAATTCAGTTTAATATTTTTTATTTATTTTTTATTAATTCCAATCTCAACAGAAAACTGGTGTATTAAAACACACATGCTATATCAACGATTTTTGTGTGGTTTTTTTTAATATGGAATCTCAATTATAATTTTTAGGACAGAGAATTCAGTTCACAATTTTTTATTTTTATTTTTAGTAATTCCAATCTTATCAGAAAATTGGTGTATTACAACACACATGCTGTATCAACGATTTGTGTGTGTGTGTGTGTGTGTGTGTGTGTGTGTGTGTTTTTTTTTTTTTTTTTTTTTTTTTAATATGGAATATCAAGTATAATTTTTAGGAAAAAGAATTCAATTTTTTTTTCAAATTTCATCTCCAAATTGGTGTATTATAACTCAGTTTCTGGAAAAAAAAAAGAAAAAAAGATCAACATTTTTTTTGTAGCTTTTCTAATATTAAATCACAAGAATAATTTTTAGGACATAAAATTGAAACAATCACCAATTCTAGTCACACATGCAGAAATTAATAAATATGTACTCAACCAAAAATCTACGAAACCAAAAATATATTAGAATTAAGTTATCTTTTTTCCCATTTTTTTTTAGCCAACTGGTGTATTTACTACACAAGTGACTTATCAACTGTTTTTGTGTGGCTTTTTTAAAATGGAATCTTAAGAATTTTTTTTATGACAATGAATTCTGTTCTCAATTTTATTTATTTTTATTAATTCCAATCTGATCAGAAAACTGGTGTATTACAATACACATGTTGTATCAACGACTTTTGTTTGGTTTTTATAATATGGAATATCAAGTATAATTTTTAGGATAAAGAATTCAGTTTTTTTTTTTTTCTTAGCAAACTATTGTATTATAACACACTTGATGTATCAACGTTTTTTGGGGGAAAAAAAAGGATCAACTATTTTTTTTTGGCTTTTCTAATATTAAATCACAAGAATAAATTTTAGGACATAAAGTTTAATCAATCTCCAATACCAGGCACACATGCAGAAACTAACAAACATGTACTCAAAAAGGTGAATGTCAGATTGGGCTTGATAAAAGATAAGTTGTTGTTGTACTGCTCAACAATAAAACAAAAATAATTCAAAGTGGAATATAAGCAACCAATATTCTTCAACAAGGACTGTTAACGTGAGCAAATTCTTGTATATAACTAACCTTGAAAATTACAAGCCTCAAGTCCAAATGGAGATATTTTTGAAAAGCAATACAAAGTTCGAAAAAGATCCTCAAGTTTTTGAAAACAAATCTACGCAACCAAAAATATATTAGAATTCAATTCTCTTTTTTCCAATTTTTTTAGCGAACTAGTGTATTTCCAACACATGTGATGTATCAACGGTTTTTGTGTGGCTTTTTTAATTGGGAATCTTAAGTATAATTTTTAGGACAAAGAATTCAGTTTCCAATTATTTATTTATTTATTTATTAATTCTAATCTCATCAGAAAACTGGTGTAGTACAACACACATGCTGTATCAATGATATTTGTGGGGTTTTTTTTTTTAATATGGAATCTCAATTACAATTATTAGGACAGGGAATTCAGTTCATTTTTTTTTATTAATTCCAATTTCATCCGAAAACTGGTGTATTACAGCACACATGCTGTATCAATTATTTTTGTGTGATTTTTTTAATAAGGAATATCAAGTATAATTTTTAGGACAAAGAATTCTGTTTTTTTTCCAATTTCGTCAGCAAACTGGTGTATTATAACACACTTGATGTATCAAAGATTTTTGGAAAAAAAAAAGTATAAACTGTTTTTTTCTGGCTTTTCAAAAATTGAATCATAAGAATAATTTTTTGGACATGAAGGTGAAAAAATCACCAAATCCAGGCACACATGCAGAAACGAACAAACATGTACTCAAAAAGGTGAAAGTCAGATTAGGCTTGATAAAAGATAAGTTGTTGTTGTACTGCTCAACATTGAAAGAAAAATAATTCAAAGGGTAAGCAACCAATATTCTTCATCAAGGACCGTTAACGTGAGCAAATTTCTGTATATAACTAACCTGGAAAATTACAAACCTCAAGTCCAAATGGAGAGATTTCTGAAAAGAAATACAAAGTTCTAAAAATATCCACAAGTTTCTGAAAATAAATCTACGCAACCATAAAATATATTAGAATTCAATTATCTTTTTTCCCATTTTTGTAGCAAATTGGTGTATTTATAACACATGTGCCGTATAAACGATTTTTGTGTGACTATTTTAATTTGGAATCTCAAGTATAATTTTTAAGCCAAAAAATCCAGTTATCCGATTTTTTTTTTTTATTTTTATTTTTATTAATACCATTCTCATCAGAAAACTGGTGTATTACAACACACATGCAGTATCAACGATTTTTGTGTGGTTTTTTTTAATATGGAATCTTAAGTATAATTTTTGGACAGAGAATTCAGTTCAAAATTTTTATTTATTTTTATTAATTCCAATCTCATCAGAAAACTGGTGTATTACAACACACATGCTGTATCAACGATTTTTTTGTGCTTTTTTTAATATGGAATATCAAGTATAATTTTTTGGACAAAGAATTCAGTTTTTTTTTTTTTTTTATTTATTTTTTTTTTTTTTTTTTTATTTTTTATTTTTTTTTCCGTCTGCAAACTATTGTATTATAACACATGATGTATCTACGGTTTCTCGAAAAAAAAAAGTTTCAAATATTTTTTTGTGGCTTTTCTAATATTGAATTACAAGAATAATTTTTAGGACATAAAGGTGAAACAATCACCAATTCCTGGCACACATGCAGAAACTAACAAAAAGATCACCAATTGGTGAAACAATCACCAATTCCAATAACACACATGATGTATCAACGATTTTGGGAAAAAAAAGATCAATTGTTTTTTTTGTGGCATTTCTAATATTAAATCACAAGAATAATTTTTAGGACATAAAGTTGAAACAATCACCAATTCTAGGCACATATGCAGAAACTAACAAACATGCACTCAAAAAGGTGAAAGTCAGATTGGGCTTGATAAAAGATAAGTTATTGTTTTACTGCTCGACAATGAAAGAAAAATAATTCAAATGGGAATATAAGCAACCAATATTCTTCATCAAGGACCATTAACGTGAGCAAATTCTTGTATATAACTAACCTGGAAAATTACAAGCCTCAAGTCCAAATGGAGAGATTTCTGAAAAGCAATACAAACTTCTAAAAAGATATACAAGTTTCTGAAAACAAATCTACGCAACCTAAAAATATATTAGAATTCAGTTCTCTTTTTTCCCATTTTTTTTTAGCAAACTGGTGTATTTCCAACACATGTGAGGTATCTACGGTTTTTGTGTGGCTTTTTTAATTTGGAATCTCAAGTATAATGTTTAGGACAAAGAATTCATTTCTCTATTTTTTTTTTATATTTTTTTATTGGTTTTAATCTCATCATAAAACTGGTGTATTACAACACACATGCTGTATCAGCGATTTTTGTGTGGTGTTTTTAATATGGAATATCAAGTATAATTTTTAGGACAAAGAATTCAGTTTTTTTTTCAATTTCTTCAGCAAACTGGTGTAGTTATAACACACATGATGTATCAATGGATTTTTAGATCAACTGTTTTTTATGGCTTTTTTAATATTAAATCACAAGAATAATTTTTAGGACAGAAAGTTGAAACAATCACCAATTCCGGGCACACATGTAGAAACAAACAAACATGCACTCAAAAAGGTGAAAGTCAGATTGGGCTTGATAAAAGATAAGTTGTTGTTTTACTGCTCAATAATGAAAGAAAAATTATTCAAAGGGGAATATAAGCAACCAATATTCTTCGTCAAGGACCGTTAACGAGAGCAAATTCTTGTATATAACTAACTTGGAAAACTACAAGCCTCAAGTCCAAATGGAGAGATTTCTTAAAAGTAATACAAACTTTTAAAAAGATCCACAAGTTTTTGAAAAAAAATCTACACAACCTAAAATATATTAGAATTTAGTTATCTTTTTTCCCATTTTTTTAGCAAACAGGTGTATTAACAACACATGTGATGTATTAATGGTTTTTGTGTGGCTTTTTTAATATGGAATCTCAAGTATAACTTTTAGGACAAAGAATTTAGTTCTCTATTTTATTTATTTATTTATTTATTTATTTATTGGTTCTAATCTCATCAGAAAACTGGTGTATTACAACACACATGCTGTATAACCGATTTTTGTGTGTTTTTTTTAATATGGAATATCAAGTATAATTTTTAAGACAAAGAATTCAGTTTTTTTTTTTCCAATTTTGTCAGCAAACTGCTGTATTATAACACACATGATGTATCAACGGTTTTTGAAAATAAAAACAAAGGATCAACTATTTTTTAATGGCTTTTCTAATATTAATTCACAAGAATAAATTTTAGGATATAAAGTTGAAACAATCACCAATTCCGGGCACACATGAAGAAACTAACAAACATGTACTCAAAAGGGTGAAAGTCAGATTGGGCTTGATAAAAGATAAGTTGTTGTTTTACTGCTCAACAATGAAAAAAAAAATAATTCAAAGGGGAATATAACAACCAATATTCTTCATCTAGGACCATTAACGTGAGCAAATTCTTGTATATAACTAACCTGGAAAATTACAAGCATCTAGTCCAAATGGAGAGATTTCTGAAAAGCAATACAAACTTCTAAAAAGATCCACAAGTTTTTGTAAACAAATCTACGCAACCTAAAATATATTAGAATTCAGTTCTCTTTTTTCCCATTTTTTTTGGCAAATTTGTGTATTTACAATAGATGTGCCGTATAAACGATTTTTGTGTGGCTTTTTTAATATGGAATCTCAAGTTTAAATTTTAAGACAAAGAATTCAGTTCTCTAATTTTTTTTTAATTCCAATCTCATCAGAAAACTGGTGTATTACAACCCACATGTTGTATCAATGATTTTTGTGTGGTTTTTTTTAATATGGAATCTTAATTATAATTTTTGGACAGAGAATGCAGTTCACTATTTTTTATTTATTTTTATTAATTCCAATCTTATCAGAAAACTGGTGTATTACAACACACATGCTGTATCAACGATTTTTGTGTGGTTTTTTTTAATATGGAATATCAAGTATAATTTTTAGGACAAAGAATTCAGTTTTTTTTCCCAATATCGTCAGCAAACTGGTGTATTATAACACACATGATGTATAAACGCTTTTTTTAAAAAAAAAAAAAAAAGGATCAATTGTTTTTTTGTGTCTTTTTAAATATTAAATCACAAGAATAATTTTTAGGACGTAAAGTTGAAATAATCACCAATTCCAGGCACACATGCAGAAACTAACAAACATGTACTCAAAATAGTGAAAGTCAGATTGGGCTAGATAAAATATAAGTTGTTGTTGTACTGCTCAACAATGAATGAAAAATAATTCAAAGGGGAATATAAGCAACTAATATTCTTCATCACAGACCGTTAACGTGAGCAAATTCTTGTTTATAACTAACCTGTAAAATTACAGGATTTAAGTCCAAATGGAGAGATTTCTGAAAGGCAATACAAACTTCTAAAAAGATCCACATGCAAGTTTCTGAAAATAAATCTACGCAACCTAAAATATATTAGAATTCTGCTTATCTTTTTTCCCATTTTTTTAAGCAAAGTGGTGTATTTACAACACATGTGATGTATTAACTGTTTTTGCGTGACTTTTTTAATATGGAATCTCAACTATAATTTTTAGGATAAAGAATTCAGTTCTCTATTTTTTTTTATTTTTTTATTAATTCCAAACTCATCAGAAAACTGGTGTATTACAACACACATGCTGTATCAAAGATTTTTGGGTGGTTTTTTTAATATGGAGTCTCAATTAAAATTTTTAGGATAGAGAATTCAATTCACTATTTTTTTTTATTAATTCCAATCACATTAGAAAATTAGTGTATTACAACATACATGCTGTATCAACGATTTTTGTGTTGATTTTTTTTAATATGGAATATCATGTACAATTTTTAGGACAAAGAATTCAGTATTTTTTTCCATTTTTGTCAGCAAATTGGTGCATTATAACACACATGATGTATCAACGGTTTTGGAAAAAAAAAACAGGATAAACATTTTTTTTCTGGCTATTCTAATATTAAATAATAAGAATAATTTTTAGGACATAAAGTTGAAACAGTCGCCAATTCCAGGCACACATGCAGAAACTAACAAACATGTACTCAAAAAGGTTAAAGTCAAATTGGGCTTTATAAAAGATAAGTTGTTGTTGTACTGCTCAACAATGAAAGAAAAATAATTCAAAGGGGAATATAAGCAACCAATATTCTTCATCAAGGACTGTTAACGTGAGCAAATTCTTGTATATAACCAGCTTGGAAAATTACAAGCCTCAAGTTAAAATGGAAGGATTTCTGAAAAGTAATACAAACTTCTAAAAAGAACCATAAGTTTCTAAAAACAAATCTACGCAACCTAAAATATATTAGAATCTCAAGTGTAATTTTTTTGGACAAAGAATTCAGTAATCTATTTTATTTATTTTTTATTAATTCCAATCTCATCAGAAAACTGGTGTATTACAACACACATGTTGTATCAACGATTTTTGTTTGGTTTTTTTATTATGGAATCTCAATTATAATTTTTAGGACAGAGAATTCAGTTCACTATTTTTTAATTTTTATTTTATTAATTCCAATCTCATCAGAAAACTGGTATATTACAACACACATGCTGTATCAACTATTTTTGTGTGGTTTTTTTTAATATGGAATATCAAGTATAATTTTTAGGACAAAGAATTCAGTTTTTTTTTTTTTTTTTTTTTTTTTTTTTTTTTTTTTTTCGATTTCGTCAGCAAACTGGTTTATTATAACACACATGATGTATCAACAGTTTTTGAAAAAAAAAAATCAACTGTTTTTTTGTGACTTTTCTAATATTGAATCACAAGAATAATTTTTAGGTCATAAAGTTGAAACAATCACCAATTTCAAGCACACATCCAGAAACTAACAAATATGTACTCAAGAATAATTTTTAGGAAAAAGAATTCAGTTTTTTTTTTTTTTTTTTTTTATTTTTATTTTTTTCAATTTCATCTGCAAACTGGTGTATTTTAACAGACATGATGTATCAACGGTATTTGAAAAAAAAAGAAGAAGTATCAACTGTTTTTTTGTGGCTTTTCTAATATTGAATCACAAGAATATTTTTTTGGATATAAAGGTGAAACAATCACCAATTCCTAGCACACATGCAGAAACTAACAAACATGTACTCAAAAATGTGAAAGTCAGATTGGGCTTGATAAAAGATATGTTGTTGTCTTAATGCTCAACAATGAACGAAAAATAATTCAAAGAGAAATATAAGCAACACATATACTTCGTCAAGGACCGTTAACGTGAGCAAATTCTTGTATATAACTAACTTAGAAAATTACAAGCCTCAAGTCCAAATAGAGACAATTCTGAAAAGCAATAATAACTTCTATAAAGATCCACAAGTTTCTGAAAATAAATCTACGTAACATAAAATATATTAGAATTCAGTTTTCTTTTTTCAGATTTTTTTTTTAGGAATCTGGTGTATTTACAACACATGTGATGTATCAACGGTTTTTGTGTGGTTTTTTTAATATGAAATTTAAAGTATAATTTTTAGGACAAAGAATTCAGTTCTATATTTTTATTTTTATTTAATTTTTTATTAATTCAAAATTCATTAGAAAACTGATGTATTACAACCCACATGCTGTATCAACGATTTTTGTGTGTGTGTGTGTGTTTTTTTTAATATGGAATCTCAATTATAATTTTTAGGACAGTGAATTCAATTCACTATTTTTTATTTTTTTTATTAATACCAATCTCATCTAAAAACTGATGTATTACAACACACATGCTGTATCAACGATTTTTGTGTGGTTTTTTTCATATGGAATATCAAGTATAATTTTTAGGACAAAGAATTCTTTTTTTTTTTCTAATTTCGTCAGAAAACTAGTGTATTATAACACACATGATGTATCAATGGTTTTGGAAAAAAAAAAAGTATCAACTATTTTTCTATGGCTTTTCTAATATTGAATCATAAGAATAATGTTTAGGACATAAAGGTGAAACAATCACCAATTCCAGGCACACATGCAGAAACTAACAAACATGTACTGAAAAATGTGAAAGTCAGATTGTGCTTGATAAAAATAAGTTGTTGTTGTACTGCTCAACAATGAAAGAAAAATAATTCAAATGGAAATATAAGCAACCGATATTCTTCATCAGGGACCGTTAACGTGAGAAAATTATTGTATAAAACTAACCTGGAAAATTTCAAGCCTCAAGTCCAAATGGAGAGATTTTGAAAAGCAAAACAAACTTCTAACAAGATCCACAAGTTTCTGAAAATAAATCTAAGCAACCTAAAGTATATTAGAATTTAGTTATCTTTTTTCCCAATTTTTTTAGCAAACTGGTGTATTTACAACACATGTGATGTATCAACGGGTTTTGCTTGGATTTTTTAATATGGAATCTCAAGTATACTTTGTAGGACAAAGAATTCAGTTCTCTATATATTTTTTTTTATTTTTTTATTAATTCCAATCTCATCTGAAAGCTGGTGTATCACAACACACATGCTGTATCAACTATTTTTGTGTTGTTTTTTTAATATGGAATCTCAATTATAAGTTTTAGGAAAAAGAATTCAATTCACTTTTTTTTTATTATTTTTTTATTAATTCAAATCTCATCAGAAAACTGGTGTATTACAACACACATGCTGTATCAACGATTTTTGTGTGGTTTTTTTAGTATGGAATATCAAGTATAATTTTTAGGACAAAGAATTCAGTTTTTTCCTTTTTTCAAATTTCTTCAGCAAACTGTTGAATTATAACACACATGATGTATTAATGGTTTTTGGGGAAAAAAAGGATCATCTATTTTTTTGTGGATTTTCTAATATTAAATCATAAGAATAATTTTTAGGACATAAAGGTGAAACAATCACCAATTCCATGCACACATGCAGAAACTAACAAACATGTACACTAAAATGTGAAAGTCAGATTGGGATTGATAAAAGATAAATTGTTGTTGTATTGCTCAACAATGAAAGAAAAATAATTCAAAGAGAAATATAACCAACCAATATTCTTCATCAAGGACCGTTAATGTGAGCAAATTCTTGTATATAACTAACCTGGAAAATTGCAAGCTTCAAGTCCAAATGGAGAGATTTCTGAAAAGCAATACAAATTTCTAAAAAGATCCACAAGTTTCTGAAAACAAATCAACGCAACCTAAAATATATTAGAATTCAGTTCTCTTTTTGCCCATTTTTTTTAGCAAATTGATATATTTACAACACATGTGCCGTATCAACGATTTTTGTGTGGCTTTTTTAATATGGAATCTCAAGTATAATTTTTAAGACAAAGAATTCTGTTCTCTATTTTTTTTTTCTTTTTTATTTATTCCAATCTCATCAGAAAACTTGTGCATTACAAAGTTACAAGCTATATCAACGATTTTTGTGTGGTTTTTTTAATATCGAATATCAATTATAATTTTTAGGACAGAAAATTCGGTTCAATATTTTTTATTTATTTTTTATTAATTCCAATCTCATCCGAAAATTGGTGTATTACAACACAAATGCTGTATCAACAATTTTTGTGTGTTTTTTTAATATGGAATATCAAGTACAATTCTTAGGACAAAGAAATCATTTTTTTTTCTAATTTCGTCATAAAACTGGTGTATTATAACACATATGATGTATCAACGCTTTTTGGGAAAAAAAAAGTATCAACTGTTTTTTTGTGGCTTTTCTAATATTGAATCACAAGAATAATTTTTAGGACATAAAGGTAAAACAATCTCCAATTCCATGCACACATGCAGAAACTAACAAACATGTACTCAAAAAGGTGAAATTCAGATTGGGCGTGATAAAAGATATGTTGTTGTTGTACTCTTCAACAATGATAGAAAAATAATTCAAATGGAAATATCAGCAACCGATATTCTTCATCAGGTACCGTTAACGTGAGCAAATTCTTGTATAAGACAAACCTGAAAAATTACAAGCCTCAAGTCCAAATGGTGAGATTTATGAAAAGCAATAAAAACTGCTAACAAGATCCACAAGTTTCTGAAAAGAAATCTAAACAACCTAAAGTATATTAGAATTCAGTTATCTTTTTTCCCAATTTTTTTTAGCAAACTGGTGTATTTACAACACATGTGAAGTATCAACGGTTTATGTGTGGCTTTTTTAATATGGGATCTTTATTCGAAGAGTATAATACACAAAAATAAGAAAAAAAAAACGGGTTTTTTTTTTTTAAAAATTCATTTAGAGATATACTCTAACATAGATAAAATTTGTTGTCCACTTTTAAAAAAGAACTAACGGTCAAAAATTGTCTAGTTTTTGCAATCATCATTTGTCAAAGTTAAAAATTGTCAAACATGTTGAATTTTTGTATAGATGTTCCTTATGGTTAGTAGTTCAAATCCACAAAAAATAAGGTTTTAAATCAGTGAGCATAGACTTTAATTTATGGATTTTTTTTCACTGTTGTTGGTAAATTTTTAGGTGTGACTTTGGAACCCCTCTTGAAAGTTTTATTTAATTTGTCAGTTGAATACCTTAAGATTATGGTTAGAATACCTGTACACTTTCAATCCTTTTGTATATGGGATGATTGACCTTGAAATTGTATTGGAATAAAGAAAAACATTTACATTAATTTGTTTGTGAGGTGTTGCTAATTACAGATTATTTACAATAAAATATTTATGAGTATTACTCAGTGCCTTGCTTCTGTAATTTGTCACCGCATTGTCAGTCTAATCTTTCCAAGATAGATGATTCGTTTACATAGCCATAACTTTTTTATAAATTAAGCATTTATAGACGTTGGATCGGAAAATTTGTACTCAATATTTATTTTATGAAAAAGTTTGATTTCAGATAACTTTAGCATGTTACGTTGCAAATGCCACAGGAGGGTCTTAGGCCTAGGCAGGATCCTTGGGATTAGACATCAAGCTAAACTTTGCATTGGGTGTCGGTTTGTTTCTAATTGTCGGTATGATTGCCTAACATATCTCAGATCACCTTATTTCTTGAACTGTCATAATTAATCGAGACTGCAATGCCAGCATCTTTTAAGTTTTTGTACATCAGCTTCTCTTATAACACCACCACTAAAGATAACAAAAAGATTCTTGAAGTAAATATAACTGAAGGGAATGGATTCTCTCGAAGGTGCAACGTGTATAGCTTTGTTGTGATCTTGAGAGGGAAGATGACAATGTTTGGATGAGGATATTGCAGTCCTTGGTGCGTGAGGAATAGACATCCGGTGTAGTTGATTTTATAGTACTGAGTGAATTTGAGATCGAATAAGGGAGGGCGACTTTCCTTCGATTCCCGTTGAATTGGAAATTTGGAAATAAGATTTTCTATAAGTTTTATTTTAGTGTTTTGGCTTTCATATTTTACTAAGTTGTTCACTTAGGATTATCTTTCAATGTTGAAATCTTATTTCTTTTACATGTTCTCAAAAAAGAAAAAAAAAAAAAAAAAAATTTATTCGAAGAGTATAATATACAAAAAAAGGAAAAAAAAACGGGAATAAAAAAATTCATTTAGAGATATACTCTAACATAGATAAAATTTGTTGTTCACTTTTAAAAAATAACTAACAGTCAAAAAATGTATAGTTTTTGCAATCATCATTTGTCATAGTTAAAATTGTCAAACATGTTTAATTTTTGTAGAGATGTTCCTTATGATTAGTAGTTCAAATCCACAAAAAATGAGGTTTTAAATCAGTGAGCATAGGCTTTAATTTATGGATTTTTTTTCACTGTTGTTGGTAAATTTTTAGGTGTGACTTTCGAACCCTTCTTGAAAGTTTTATTTAATTTGTCATTTGAATACCTTAAGATTATGGTTAGAATACCTGTACACTTTCAATCCTTTTGTATACGGGATGATTGACCTTGAAATTGTATTGGAATAAAGAAAAACATTTACATTAATTTGTTTGTGAGGTGTTGCTAATTACCGATTATTTACAATAAAACATTTATGAGTATTACTCAGTGCCTTGCTTCTGTAATTGGTCACCGCATTGTTAGCCTATTCTTCCCAAGATAGATGATTCATTTACACTGTCATAATTTTTTTCTAAATGAAGCATTTGTAGACGTTGGATCGGAAAATTTGTACTCAATATTTATTTTATGAAAAAGTTTGATTTCAGTTGCGCATAACTTTACCATGTTACGTTGCAAAATGCCACAGGAGGGTCTTAGGCCTAGGCGGGATCCTTGGGATTAAACATCAAGCTAAACTTTGCATTGGGTGTCGGTTTGTTTCTAATTGCCGGTATCATTGCCTAACATATCTCAGATCACCTTATTTCTTGAACTGTCATAATTAATCAAGACTGCAATTCCAGCATCTCTTAAGTTGTTGTACATCAGGTTTTCTTATAACACCACCACTAAAGATAACAAAAAGATTCTTGAAGTAAATATAACTGAAGGGAATGGATTCTCTCGAAGGTGCAACGTGTATAGCTTTGTTGTGATCTTGAGAGGGAATATGACAATGTTTGAATGAGGATATTGCAGTCCTTGGTGTGTGAGGAATAGACATCCTGTGTAGTTGATTTTATAGTACTGAGTTATTTTGAGATCGAATAAGGGAAGGCGACTTTCCTTCGATTCCCGTTGAATTGGAAATTTGGAAATAAGATTTACTATAAGTTTTATTTTAGTGTTTTTTCTTTCATATTTTACTAAGTTGTTCACTTAGGATTATCTTTCAATGTTGAAATGTTATTTCTTTTACATGTTCTCAAAAAAAAAAAAAAAAAAAAAAAAATTATTCGAAGAGTATAATTCACAAAAATAAGAAAAAAAAAAAAATTTTGTAAAAATTCATTTAGAGATATACTCTAACATAGATAAAATTTGTTGTCCACTTTTAAAAAAGAACTAACGGTCAAAAATTGTCTAGTTTTTGCAATCATCATTTGTCAAAATTAAAAATTGTCAAACATGTTGAATTTTGTATAGATGTTCCTTATTGTTAGTAGTTCAAATCCACAAAAAATAAAGTTTTAAATCAGTGAGCATAGACTTTAATTTATGGATTTTTTTTCACTGTTGTTGGTAAATTTTTAGGTGTGACTTTGGTACCCCTCTTGAAAGTTTTATTCAATTTGTCAGTTGAATACCTTAAGATTATGGTTAGAATACCTGTACACTTTCAATCCTTTTGTATATGGGATGATTGACCTTGAAATTGTATTGGAATAAAGAAAAACATTTACATTAATTTGTTTGTGAGGTGTTGCTAATTACCGATTATTTACAATAAAATATTTATGAGTATTACTCAGTGCCTTGCTTCTGTAATTTGTCACCGCATTGTCAGTCTATTCTTTCCAAGATAGATGATTCATTTACATAGCCATAACTTTTTTCTAAATTAAACATTTATAGACGTTGGATCGGAAAATTTGTACTCAATATTTATTTTATGAAAAAGTTTGATTTCACTTGCGCATAACTTTACCATGTTACGTTGCAAATGCCACAGGAGGGTCTTAGGCCTAGGCGTAATCCTTGGGATTAGACATCAAGCTAAACTTTTCATTGGGTGTCGGTTTGTTTCTAATTAACGGTATGATTGCCTAACATATCTCAGATCACCTTATTTCTTGAACTGTCATAATTAATCGAGACTGCAATTCCAGCATCTTTTAAGTTTTTGTACATCAGCTTTTCTTATAACACCACCACTAAAGATAACAAAAAGATTCTTGAAGTAAATATAACTGAAGGGAATGGATTCTCTCGAAGGTGCAACGTGTATAGCTTTGTTGTGATCTTGAGAGGGAAGATGACAATGTTTGAACGAGGATATTGCAGTCCTTGGTGCGTGAGGAATAGACATCCGGTGTAGTTGATTTTATAGTACTGAGTTATTTTGAGATCGAATAAGGGATGGCGACTTTCCTTCGATTCCCGTTGAATTGGAAATTTGGAAATAAGATTTACTATAAGTTTTATTTTAGTGTTTTTTCTTTCATATTTTACTAAGTTGTTCACTTAGGATTATCTTTCAATGTTGAAATGTTATTTCTTTTACATGTTCTCAAAAAAAAAAAAAAAAAAAAAAAACTTTTATTCGAAGAGTATAATTAAAAAAAAAAAAAAAAAAAAACGGATTTTTTTTTTTTTTTTTGTAAAAATTCATTTAGAGATATACTCTAACATAGATAAAATTTGTTGTCCACTTTTAAAAAAGAACTAACGGTCAAAAATTGTCTAGTTTTTGCAATCATCATTTGTCAAAATTAAAAATTGTCAAACATGTTGAATTCTTGTATAGATGTTCCTTATTGTTAGTAGTTCAAATCTACAAAAAATAAAGTTTTAAATCAGTGAGCATAGACTTTACTTTAATTTATTTTTTTCACTTTTGTTGGTAAATTTTTAGGTGTGACTTTGGTACCCCTCTTGAAAGTTTTATTTAATTTGTCAGTTGAATACCTTAAGATTATGGTTAGAATACCTGTACACTTTCAATCCTTTTGTATATGGGATGATTGACCTTGAAATTGCATTGGAATAAAGAAAAACATTTACATTAATTTGTTTGTGAGGTGTTGCTAATTACCGATTATTTACAATAAAATATTTAAGAGTATTACTCAGTGCCTTGCTTCTGTAATTTGTCACCGCATTGTCAGTCTATTCTTTCCAAGATAGATGATTCATTTACATAGCCATAACTTTTTTCTAAATTAAACATTTATAGACGTTGGATCGGAAAATTTGTACTCAATATTTATTTTATGAAAAAGTTTGATTTCAGTTGCGCATAACTTTACCATGTTACGTTGCAAATGCCACAGGAGGGTCTTAGGCCTAGGCGGGATCCTTGGGATTAGACATCAATCTAAACTTTGCATTGGGTGTCGGTTTGTTTCTAATTGTCGGTATGATTGCCTAACATATCTCAGATCACCTTATTTCTTGAACTGTCATAATTAATCGAAGCTATGATGCCAAAGATCTTTTAAGTTTTTGTACATCAACATCTCTTATAACACCACCACTAAAGATAACAAAAAGATTCTTGAAGTAAATATAACTGAGGGAATGGATTCTCTCGAAGGTGCAACTTGTATAGCTTTGTTGTGATCTTGAGA